>NC_054381.1:75950497-76047997 GCF_017654675.1 Xenopus laevis | reverse complement strand
GGTTGGCAGGGTAATGTGGACCCTATAGAGTTGGGTTCAAGTTTCTGAAAGTTGCTGAATAAAAAACAAAATAACTAAAAAACACAACAAATAATAACAAATGAAAACCAATTGCAAAGAGGGTATAACTCGCTACATCATGCTGAAAGTAAATTTAAAGGTTAACAAAACCTTTAATAATACATGTTTTAAAATCAGGTTAGCAATACCAGATTTGGGAATTGAAGAAAAGTATCAGAAAATCCTTCAGAACTATGGCCATGACATTGAGATGGTTTCTAAAGTATACACCAAACAGAAAAATGAACCTCCTCTAGGGCGTGACCTACCACCTGTTGCTGGCAAGATTGTTTGGGCTCGTCAACTGTTCCAAAGGATCCAAAGGCCAATGGATCTCTTTCAACAACATGCTACAGCTTTACAGACTGAAGAAGCAAGGCGGATCATTCGTAACTACAATAAGGTGGCAAAAGTATTGTTGGAATATGAGATCCTCTTCCATAGAAGTTGGCTAAAACAGGTATGTGCTGTCCTTCTCACACACACAGATATATTTACTATGTTGATGTTATTTCTCTATCTATATTTATTCTATGTGGAACTGCATTGTAAATAAAAAATAACCACTTTAGCCACTTTTTTTAATTAAGATGCCATCAATAGAGTTAGTAAAAAGGGGAATAGGGTCAGAGTTGTGCCAATATGTAGAACCAGTACACTGCTTAAATATTCCAAAAATGTATAAAAGATAGATATATATATATATATATATATATGTATGTGTGTGTGTTAATAAGGTATAAAAGATATATATATATATATGTGTGTGTGTGTGTGTGTGTGTGTGTGTGTGTGTGTGTGTGTGTGTGTTAATAACGTTAAGTGCCCTTATATATGGATGAATGTCCCGAATGCAAGTGGACCATGCCTTTATGTGTGCCACCAGTGTTCTGCATCTGCATACCCTTCAATGAGTACAGCCCCATCAGGAAGTATGGGCTTCCTTTTTCCAGTGTTCCCCAGTGATGAAATGGATGAAGGATCAACCACAGGGGGCATAGGAGCGAATGCTCATATATAAGGTTCAAAGGATATGATACTTTACATGTTTTTTTCATGTGGAGCAAATAAAAAGGCTTCCCTCTGCTAGATGAAATCAAAACCAATTAATATAAAAATGATTTATCATAACTTTAATTTATAGAAACTTACATTATACAAATTTGTATATTCTGCTATTTTTAACCTGTGGAACTGATCTCCTCTTACTTGTTTATTCTGCTTCTAAAGTTCTGCTTTACTGGCTCCAGTATCATTCAGGATCTCTAAGCATGTATTATGTGACAGAAATCTTATGTAATATAAATAAATCTGATCTTTCTTTGTGCTAAGATGGAGGTGGCCAAATCAGCTCTTCATGCTTCCTTGCTTGTCAAGTCTCCGGAAACATTAGAATTGTTTGTAAATTTTGACCCTATGATTTTAATATTGATTCGGGAAACTGAATGTATGGCTAAACTGGGACTGGAAATACCGCCTTTTGCTGCAACTCTGCAACAGAAGCAGGATGTGTACAAAAAGAACTTCGATAACTTACAGGTAAACCGTTTTTGAATTTATGATAAAGCTACATCTTTCTATAAAACTAATAAATATAAAACGACTCCCAAACGCAGTGTGTTCCCAATCCAGCGATCACCAGGCTCTCTTCCACCTCCAAAAAATTATAAATTTCAAAAAAATCGCTGTATACCTCAAAGTGATTTGAGGAGAGAAAAAAATATTATACTGTTGCTTACTTTTTCTGTTTGAAACTTATCTTTCTATAGAATTATCCCTTTTTCTAGAATGTTTATTGCATTTGCAAATACAGCAGTGTGCATCTGGACGACCTGGCTCCATATATGATCCTCTATGAAAATGTATGGCCTTGTCTGCACAAAGAATAAATATATTGTTTGAATTTAATTTTTAACTTAATTTAATCCTCTGACCCACTTGGAAAATGTTGTGCAGCACATCTAAAATATAAAGGATTTAGAAGCTGTATTTTGCATTATGTTTTGAATGCTTTAATTGTTTGCCATGGATCTCATAAACAAGCCAGTACAGATATGAGACCTGTTATCCAGAATGCTTGGGACCTGGGATTTTCCAGATCATAGATCTTTCCGTAATTTGGATCTTCATACCTTAAGTCTACTAGAAAATCATGTAAACATTAAATAAACCCAATAGGCTGGTTTTGCTACCAATAAAGATTCATTATATCTTATTTGGGATCAAGTACAAGGTACTGTTTTAATATTACAGAGAAAAAGAAATCGTTTTTAAAGATTTGGATTATTTGATTATAATGTAGTCTATGGGAGCAGGCCTTTCTGTCATTCGGAGCTTTCTGGATAACGGGTTTCCAGATAACGGAACCCATAAACCTTAGCTATTATATTTTGCAGTTTATGCTAATGGAAGACAAGAGGATAAAATCCAAAGTACATGCTCCACTTGAACAACTGATAGCACCACATATAGCTAAAGTAGATGAAGCAATTCAGCCTGGTCTAATGTTGCTGAACTGGACATCACTTAATATAGAAAAGTACCTGAACAACATTGCTGAAAAACATGGTATGTTGAAATGAAAAAAGTAATTAAACAGAAGTCAACAAATGGGATTTGTGTGACTGGCACACCAATATAGATAGGTCTACTTTCTGTTTTTTTCTAGACGGAAATCTTGTAGCAGATATAGTTATTATTAATTCTGTAAAACATTTCTCAGCTAGACTACCATAAAGTTCTCCTTGTCATTTACTATTAGCTGAACTTTTAACTCTGCAGTCAAAAGAAAACACTACTGCCAGACTGCCCTAATTAACGGATGAGATGATTACGCTTGCAATCCTGTGCATTTATTGCATGTTTCAACTTGCTACAGCCATTACACACTCAGACACAACTGCTTTGTTTGCTTGTTCACTTATAAGTATTGTCCAATTTATACACATTGACCCAAGAAATCTTTGTCTCCTAGCCTCCCACTATGTTTTCCCTTACATGATTGCACAATTTCTGACAAGTTTCTCCATGTATAAAGTAGTCAAACCTTTGCTAAGATTTTTAGGCTAAAACTTGATCTTTTAGACCAAACCATCTCCCTTTATATACTGTACCTGTAACAAAGCAACTTTTTTTTCATTTGTCTTTTACGAATATCTCCTAAATATGGAAAGGGTACAATAAGCTTTCATGCATGGGCCTCCAGTAAATGTATAATTTTAATTGGTTCCAGTCCTCTAGCACATAAATATGTACTGGCAGAGTAGAGGTTGATACGTAGGCCTTCTGCAGTATTTTGAGTGTAGTCTAAGGCATTACTTTTTATAGCTTCAATTTAAAAGGCTTTATGGTTAAATTCACATTTGTGTTTTATACACAATATATAAATCTTTATCTTGTCTTTTGGTCTTTCAGCTCATCTTGAACTACTTCTTGATAGAGTAAATGATTTAGTTGTATTTCGAATTGATGCAGTGCTCCAGGATATGAGCACCACTCCTCTTTGCAAACTTCCAGAGGATGAGCCCCTTTCATGTGAACAATTTTTTCAAATGACAAAGGTAATTAATTTAAATTTACAAGCACAGTCAGTTAAACACTGCACAGCGCCTGAGTGAGCTGCTAGCCTAGTTTTGCATGTGATCTCAGTGTTGCATATGTAAGAGTAGAGTAGGCATTAGAAACCAAACATTATTGTTGTTTGTTGTGTGTACAGGGAGTTCTAGGTGTGAGGTGGGAGTAAGTGTTAGTAACAGTTTGACTGCTGTGTTCTCTGGGTGTTACCTGGATGATAAAGGCAAACCACGTTTTTTTTCTCGTGTTAATATGTTATACCAGCAAAGGGGAAAGCACAATCCTGTTATGCCTGGAGCAGAGTGACTAAACACAATACATTATTAAATATTTTTCATTTACAAACAATATGATCACACTTTAACAACATTATCTATGCTAGTTTCTGAATTAAACTGGTTGAATAGGGAAACTCAAAGTACTGCATGTTTGGTTCTTGCATGATAGTTACTTATATTACTCGTGCACACACATGGTGAGGTCCATTATACTATTCTATTTATTGAACTGAGGTTATAATGGTGTTAGTATAGTGGATGACTTCACCTTAAGATCACAGGTAGTTGTAACTAAGTGTAAAACTAAGAATGTATGTTTTACAAAGGTTTCCTTTTAGTGAGGTCCGGAGAGAGCCCAGAAGATTTTTTCAGTTGGTTTCTTTTTTACATGGTACATGAGAACAAGAGACTTTTTATTTATGTTCTTGTTTTGTTTCCTAAAGCAAATGCTAAAGATTATTTTTACTATAAATTCCTATTTAAAATGAACCACTGGGATTTGGTATGTCAAACTAAGTTTAATTGTAGGGTAATTAAAATACTCCCCTTACTATTTTACAGTAAGTGTGCCTGTTCTAAGAGTTCTAAGGTTACACTGACTATCATATATTGAGGAGTAATTATTCTTTTGTGAATGGAAGAATGTTATTCTCCTGTAAATGTAATTAATCCCAGCTTCACTAGATATGTTTTCTCTCTTTAGTTCCTTGTTTTTTTAAATTAGTATAGAATTACATTATGTTAATGCAATTGTTATAGGAGCAATTGAACTGTACTTT
Organism: Xenopus laevis; assembly: GCF_017654675.1. NCBI lineage: Eukaryota > Metazoa > Chordata > Amphibia > Anura > Pipidae > Xenopus > Xenopus laevis. Next base: position 76,043,307 of record NC_054381.1, on the reverse strand, counting down.
AGCTACAATAGGGCACAGACAAGGTGTCTGTTGAATTTGAAGGCATTAATCCAAGGGTTAGAAACCTTTACTATCAAAAGAGCCATTTTGCCCCCTCTTCCACTAAAGAAATATAGTCTGGAGCCGCAAAATATAACACCGCTTATAAACTTTTAAAAAACTTTTATCCTTTTTTATTTTAATTTTTAAGTTACAACAACAAAAGTGCAAGATGTGTAGGCCTACTTTGAAATAAATTAAACACTGAATAGCCCTATTAAATGCTAGTGTTCTCATCTGTTTAAAGGCGACGGCTATAGATGTCATTAAAATATGGGTCACATCCACGTCTATAGCCCTCGCACCTGCTGCAGTTGGATTCTGGAGGCTTCTCTCTTGTCTTGAGTGTGCGACCGTGGTAAGGACCATGATGAATCATCTTGCTGCGGCTCGGTCTTGCCTGAGATGTCTATGCGAGTGTTGGATAGACGTTGTGACAGGAAAAGCCGCAAGACTGAGACGCAGCAAGCAGGATGAAGAGCCGCATGGGGCTCTGGAGCCACGGGTTGCCTACCCCTGCATTAATCTATACTCTGACAAAAGACAGTTACTGTTTGAGAAAATTGATTATTAAGGGGGTTATTTATCAAAATACAAATTTTTTCTGATTATTTAATTAAAAAAACTACAAACTAAAATCCACGATTTGACCATATTTATTTTTTAAAAAAAAGCTTGATTTAATCGGATCAGAGAAAAACAAAAATTGTATAATTTTTTTCAGATTTTTTTCTAGAATTGTTTGGTTTTTCTGGCTTTTTCCCCTACTACCCACATTTTTTTGAATTTTACCCAAAAAGCCCGAAATAGTCGATTTTTGGGTAAATTCCAGAGCAGACTACAGAAACTTCCAAATAGGATAGGGACCTCTCCAATCGACTTATATACAGTACAACCTTGGCAGGTCTGAGATGGCGGATTTTCGGATTTGGCTTTTTGCAGCCTCCAGTATGTTAAATCTGGAAAGATTCAAGTTTTTTTCCACTAAAAATTTGGATTGTATAGTAAAAAATTTTTTTAATTTTTCGAGTTTTTAACATTCAGACTTTAATAAATAACCTGCTAAGAGTCAGAAGCAGAATCTGTTATTTACAAAACAAGTGTACTTAAAAAAAACAAACTGTTGAATATCATTCAAAGAACTCAATAATCAAAAGTATTTTCATTGGAATCCATTGCAAATGAAACCCTATTCTAATCTCCGCATAAGCTTTTAGCCAAATAAAACACAAGAGGTTTCACTTCTCACAATTGTTAACATTCACTGTGATTGTTTATGTTGAGTTAAAAAATGTAGGTATGCCCAAATACTGAATCCTTAGCAAAATATTCAACCAAATATTGTACTGAATCAAACTCTATTTTACATATGACCAATTAAAAATAATTTCCAAAAATATGCATACTCTGAAAACAATGTAACCTTCAGCTATCCAGTAGAAAAGATTTTCCTGCATGAGTGAAAGTGGAATCCATGTAGGACATCTTAAAATAATAAGCATTAAGCAATAGCATTAGGAAAATTAAAGGGATTCTTCCATGGGAAAACATGTTTTTATAAAATGCATCCTCCAGCAAAATCATCCATTAAAATCAATTTTTCAAAAGAGCAAACAGATTTTTATATTTAATTTTGAAATCTGACATGGCTAGATATGTTGTCAGTTTTTCAGGTGCCCCCAGTCATGTGACTCGTGCTCTGATAAACTTCAGTCACTGTTTACAGCTGCTCCACAAGTTGATGCGATATCAAGCCCCTCCCTTTCCCTCCCCCCCCAGCAGCCTATCAACAGAGCAATTAACCAGATAACAGCTTCCTGACAACTGCATTTATAAAAATGCTCCCATGCCCCACCTAGTGGTAGTGCTCAATAGTAAAAATCCAAAGTCCTGCTAACCCAAGTTGGGACTCCTCCAGCTCCAGACGTCGTCCGAAGTTGCCTCATAAGGAATCTTCGGGCAACTTCGGAAAACGAAGTGCCACATGTGAAAATAGTTCCAGTGAGAAATGACTGTACTTTCTGAAAGCACATGACTAGGCAAAATGACCTGAAATGACTTCCTATACACCAATATTACAACTAAAAAAAATACATTTATTGGTTCAAGAATGTTAAATGGTAGAATTAATTAGGCCCAATGTACACAGTATAATTTACTTTTAAAAACTATAACTTAAAAATCATTACAGAATGCTTTTAATTAAAAAAACATTAATATAGCTCTGTGCCTGTGCCTTTTGACTTTGGGGAATTTAATACACTGAGTATTCTACAGAATGAAAAAGACTAAATGGACTGATGGAATCTGTTGCAACTTTTCAATCAATAAAGTAGTTTTCTGTGGTTTAAAGAACCAAAGGTGCCCAATTATAAAACATCTGTGAAGTGTACACGAGAAGTCTGTGTGGAAACTGTTTCACCATTACTATACCATAGAACCATCAAGAGTTGCATGTAACCCATGCTCTGCTCAAAGTTGCTTGGAGTAAAACGCCTGATAAAAGTAAAAGGCAGTCAACCAGTTTACATAGTAATGTGCTATGGGCAATACCTCATAGTAATCAGCTGCCATTACCTTTTTCAGGTAGCTGTAGGTAGAACAATGAAAACAAAAATGCGATTAGTTACCACTGCCCATGTGCAAATTTTCCTAGAGTTGATAAGCTTTAGAACTATAGCTACAAACCTGTACTGTTACTTGGACTGCCATACACCACACTCTTCTCAGTGTTGTTTAGTTGCCTTATTAGTATTTGATTTTACTCAGTTTCATTTTATGCTTTTGTAACACCCTCTTGGCGACCCCCCCTGGTGCCAAGGTTGTACCAGCTTACCAACTCAGGTCCTGAGTTCCCTTTGCAAGTTGAAAGGTACTGGGAAAACGCTTCTCTGGCAGTGCCTCCACCTAATGGGGTCCTGGAATACTCCTGAAGATATTCCCATTAGGAAAACAAATCACCCACACACTTTATTATATAACAATATAACTTTATATAAAACAAGTGTACTATTAAAGGGGAAGTAAAACACATTCACATCATATAAAATGACCCACTCCCATGGGAACCTATGGCAGTCCATTTCCTGGCCCTCCATGCCAGGCAAAGTCCCGCAACTCCTTTGGCAGACAAAGAGTCTCAGTCCCTTTTCCCCAAAGAGCACAATAGGTCCCATGTAGCGCTACAGCCCAAAATACCTTTCCCTCCGGTTAGGTACTGGCTCCCTCGTGGCAGGCATCAACAACAGCCTGTGTCATAAACAGAAACCATCCTGAATCCTCTCTTTTTCTACCCTCCTCATGGCACACCTTACCCTGGGGATTCACACAGATGGGTAGGCTCATCCAGAGCTGGAGCAGGCATCCACAGCGATGAATCCATTCCATGAAACACATGCAGCTTGTTTGATCCTCCATTCATAGCTCCCAGCACTGTCTATAGCACGAGCACAAAACGACATCCATGCTGAACTGCATCTCTCACCCATCTCCAAAAGGTGAATACAGAAATCCAGCATCCAAACTCCAAACCATCTCAGTTGAGTTATCCAGGCACTTGAGGATCCTGCCCAGCCTTTGGCAGGCCTATCATAATACATTAAAGGCCTACATTTTGCCGGTGTTGTCACTCTATCCCAGGTGAAACAAATATCTGCAGCAGTCACTGTAACCTGAACTGTAACCTGAACTTTAATGGCTGACAGAGCACATGGCATCATCTTTTATAGGATTGCACAGCACCACCTTGTGGTTCCTTTTGAGATCAGCCATGTGCACCAATCCAAAGGCTCTGCCCCTGGAAAATTCAGGCAGAAAACCCTTAACCCTTTAAACCGTGGATTAACTCTACGGGTCCCTACATTCTCCCCCCCGTTAAACAATTTCGTCCCGACAATGGTTATAAACACATTTCAAAACCAAAAATATCACACTTCTGGTAGTCTCTTCAGAGAACTACCCGGTACAATGGTTACTGAAATAAAAACATGCAAATCAACATTTACTTTTCCCAGTATGCATCTCAGCAGTGCCTCCATGTAACACCCTCTTGGCGACCCTCCTGGTGCCAAGGTTGTACCAGCTTACCAACTTGGGTCCTGAGTTCCCTTTGCAAGTTGAAAGGTACTGGGAAAACTCTTCTCTGGCAGTGCCTCCACCTAATGGGGTCCTGGAATACTCCTGAAGATATTCCCATTAGGAAAACAAATCACCCACACACTTTATTATATAACAATATAACTTTATATAAAACAAGTGTACTATTAAAGGGGAAGTAAAACACATTCACATCATATAAAATGACCCACTCCCATGGGAACCTATGGCAGTCCATTTCCTGGCCCTCCATGCCAGGCAAAGTCCCACAACTCCTTTGGCAGACAAAGAGTCTCAGTCCCTTTTCCCCAAAGAGCACAATAGGTCCCATGTAGCGCTACAGCCCAAAATACCTTTCCCTCCGGTTAGGTACTGGCTCCCTCGTGGCAGGCATCAACAACGGCCTGTGTCATAAACAGAAACCATCCTGGATCCTCTCTTTTTCTACCCTCCCCATGGCACACCTTACCCTGGGGATTCACACAGATGGGTAGGCTCATCCAGAGCTGGAGCAGGCATCCACAGCGATGAATCCATTCCATGAAACACATGCAGCTTGTTTGATCCTCCATTCATAGCTCCCGACAAAATAGCACAAAACGACATCCATGCTGAACTGCATCTCTCACCCATCTCCAAAAGGTGAATACAGAAATCCGGCATCCAAACTCCAAACCATCTCAGTTGAGTTATCCAGGCACTGGAGGATCCTGCCCAGCCTTTGGCAGGCCTATCATACTCCATTAAAGGCCTACATTTTGCCGGTGTTGTCACTCTATCCCAGGTGAAACAAATATCTGCAGCAGTCACTGTAACCTGAACTGTAACCTGAACTGTAATGGCTGACAGAGCACATGGCATCATCTTTTATAGGATTGCACAGCACCACCTTGTGGTTCCTTTTGAGATCAGCCATGTGCACCAATCCAAAGGCTCTGCCCCTGGAAAATTCAGGCAGAAAACCCATATCTTAAGCCATGAGGCTCAGGGGAGGGGCCCTTAACCCTCTAAACCGTGGATTAACTCTACGGGTCCCTACATTTTCAATTTAAGACTTATTACATAGGGCCATATTGAGTGACTTAGTAAGTATATTTGTAAGTGTATTTATATGTTTTTAAAATTTAAAATGTATGAATTAATAAATAAAGCAACTTTTAAAAGCGCAGACCTTTTGCTAGTAAACCTCGTAAGCAAAAGTACCAACATTATCGAATGACAGTGCAAAAAGAGCAGAAGCATCAGCATGTGATCCCTGTTTTTCACTTACTAGGATCTATGTGCAAAAGGAGCAGTGACATTACAAGCTAAAAGCTGTATGGTTGAAGAAGCATCAAATGAACTAATAAATATGCTACTTGATTTGGATATTCCTTCTGCTGATGACGATGCTAAATCATTTGTTGGACACCGGATTATGGAGGATACTGCTGATATCAGTGATAATAAAGGTACGTTAAAATTAACTATAGAACAAAATAATATCAAGCATAATAAAGTCACTTTAACATATCGTTCAGACTATGGAAACAATATACAGTATGTGATGGATTAAGGAATACATACCTAGGGGAATCGGTTGCTATTATAAAAAAAATTACAAATTGATAGTTTAATAAATATTATTCACAAATAGTCTTTATGATGTTGTTTATGTAATCAATTTGTGATGTTCTCAACTCATGCTGTGAATTTCTGATCTTTCTCTCCTGCTTTAACTGGCTAATTGCAGAATAAGACAGCAATTTGCAATGCGTTATTGACAGCATAGTTGAGTTGCTTGTAGTAAGAAAAACAATGTGTGAACGGGGAAGCATGCCATCTATATCTTAAAAACCTAATTAAACAATAGCTTAAAAAAAGTTTACTTCTGACACCAAAAAAACTGGTCCACTGGAAGACTGTCTAAATTACAATCCAGTGATTCAGCCAGTATTAATACTATTTAATTCAGAAAATTATTAGCACTTTACTCACAGCTTTTTTCCTCAGTTGTTTAGGCTACAAGAGCACAGTCACCACTGTTTTCCTGACTGAGAGCAGGAGAAAATGGAAAAACGCTTTCTACAAATTTCCTGGAGCCCAAAGATTGGCCCAAGTAAAAAAGAGTTTCCTTCTCCTTAAAAAACACAATTAAAATAGAGAGGAAGATGGTCTTCCTCTAATTCAGGGATAACTTTCTGGGTAACGAGTTTCCAGAAAAGGGATTCCATATCTGTACTAAAATATGTAGCATATGGAAGACCATAGGGATGAAATTGTTGACTTGCACTTGCATGTATAAGTGCTATTGTGCCAATTCAAATCTGTCTAATAAATATCTCACAAGTGCACCTGTTGGTGGAGTTACCTCCACCCTGTACCTGGTGGCAATTCTAGGGTTCCCACCACAAGCTGTGTCAAATGTTTTAGTTGAGTACCAGAAAAAAATGCTGCATATGTTAAATAAACATGGCAAATTGCACCCAAAACTGCACTTGCACCGTGCTCTTCATTTGTAAATTACCTCTCAGAACTTCTGGTTTCTGAAAGAAGCAGAATATTGCAGTTTCAGGAATAATGTACTAAGGTTTTCTTCTTTATTGAACTTTTTAAAGACCTCAGTCTACGAAGATCACAAACAGTGTCCTCTATGCATGCTGTTAGTCAGACTACTATTGGTCCACCATCTCCACCAACTAAAAAGAAGAAGAAAGATATGATGGAAATTCTGGAAGAAGAAGCTCACGAACTTCTATCTCATTTTAATCATCGTAATCTTGATGCTTTGTTAAAAGTCACCCGAAACACGTTAGAGGCCATTCGAAAAAGAATACAAATGTCCTCAATGATCAGCTTTTTAGGTATGTTGCTGTGTACATCTAGTTTTGCTGCTCTGCAGAAAAAGTGTAACAGTAATTCTAAATTAAGTGATGCCTAGAGTGTTGGTTAGCATTTTTTGGAAAGATGTATATGTATGTTTAGCGCAGACCTAATTTTAAATGACATATAATTTAAATTACATTTTTAAAATGTTTTTTTTTGTATAATAGTAGCGGTATATATTGGAATTTTTATCATTGGTTTTGTAATTTCTGGCATGTATTGTTTTGACATTTGGTTAGTAGTTAGTTTTAAATTAAAGGTCATAAAACATGTTACACTTTTGTTATGAAAAAAGCAACTGAAATTACAGCCATTTTTTATTTTATAATAAACCACTAATGCTATCTCTAGTCACAGTATTTTAGTTCTGCTAAAATTATACAGTATTTTGGACATTAACCTAGTGACAGCATTTCAAATATACAGATGTGCAAAAGGTGGATCTTGGTTTGAATAAATTACCATTTTAGCAATGCTAAGTTTTCTTGCACAGTTAGAAGAGTTAAAACAAACATCTGCTTCATTGTTATATACAGAAATAGGACAATCTTTGCTCACATTTTATAAACCTTTTTCTTCTCACTGGAAATTGTACTAATGTGTGCCTTCAACTAAAGAAATGTTTTGGACTTATAAGCTATCGCTAGACAGTGAAATATAGAAACAACATACCTGAAATAAATGTAATCATAATATACTTCTATTTTCTTAAACGCTTTCAAAAGCTGAGTATATGCATTACATTAAAGTACAGGTATGGGATCTGTTATCAGTCCCTGAGCATTCTGCACAGCAAGTTTCATACCTGTACAATATTTGTTCAATTTATTACTTAGGAAAACTAGTTTTGTAAGTAACAGTTTGAGTGCATTGTGTTTTGAAGATGGTAATGCTACCTCAAAACATAAAATTAATGGACAACCCATCTTCAAAACCAACATTACCTTGGCGATTCCAAACATAATCATGGTTCCTGCACTTGATGAAGTTCAACAAACCCTTAATAAAGCTGTGGAAAATATTGTTAATGCTTCCAAAGGAGTGGCACAGTGGAATAAAGAGAGAATGTCAAAGGTATGGTTGATTTCTGAGATTGTATTACTAATATTATAAAACTTTAAAAGCTAGTTAAATATTTAATTCCTTTTCTGTTTTTTTTTGTAGAGGAAAATACTTGAAAGAAAAATTACAGCTATGCGGGGAAATGGCAATGATAGTGATTCAGAAGATTGCATTATAGAGGCAGGAGGAAGAAGCACTCATGGTAATTGAAATTCTAGTAGTAGATATTCTGCTCCTTTAAATAATACATCATCAGATACTCTTAAATCAGTTTTAATTTCTACATGTGAGTTAAGTAGTATTGCAAGTTAAGGTGCCCGATTGAGAGCACTGTATATATGGTGCTGCAATAACTATAGCTCTGTTTTTGTAGAGGCAGTGCATTATATAAACCAACCATTTGCACTACACAAACCTTAAACAAACAAAAAATGTAATTCAAAACTGAAATTGGTTAGCGTTCATCCAAAAACACACACCTTTTATTCATTAAGTACCTTATGTACAAAGATAATAAAAGATAAATGAATGCCAGTGGCCTATTGAACAGACTGATGGCCAAAATTCATAGGTTTACCCAAGTATATGGTATGAACACCATACAGTTTTAAAGTACACATTCTAACAAATTCAAAATGGTTAAATTTGTCTTTATACTCTCAAATACCAAACTGTAAAGCTTTCCTCAATTTAGCGGTTGTATATGACATTTTTAAATTTTGGCTAAAATCATTTAATTAGCTGCATTTATCTTGGTCATTCTTGCATACAAAGATAAAACACCTAAATATGAACTCCAGGGACTAGATTAATACCCAGTATATGAAGATTTACAAAAGTATTTGGCCTGTAGAGATCCCAAAATAAGAATAGTGTATATGAATTTTCTTGGCTGCCTATTCAGCTTCTTCAAACTAAGCACCCTGCCTGCATAATGTGGCTTAACAGAACAACAGTACAAAAATCCCAGAAAACCACATATGTTAAGTTGCAAAATAAGCTGATTTTTTCCGATATGTCCACCTTGAGCTAGGAGGCCACCTTAAGGCAATTTTCCTAGCAATTTGGATGTCAAATCATAGTTAGCTCTCAATAGCTCATGTTAACAAATACACATAATGAGTGACTCACATATGCAGATTGATAATATATAATAAATAAATAGTACTGATACAATCAGAATATTATTATCGTCTACAAGGAAAATTTTCTTAATGGGGATTTAATACAATGTCTATAGTAGTTGGCAAGGCATAGAAAGCATTGACTTGGTTATCCTTTTGCTTTCTTTATTTTATACCCTTCATTGTCCAAAGATATCAATACTTTTCATTTGACCTGATCTTTGGCCTGGAAATTGACTTTAAAAATGTTTGACTGCCCTGAACTTTGGCCCAGGTATTAACTATAGTTTCTGCTCTTTGTTGTTTCTTTCTGGCCAACTTCACTTCTACTTTCCAGGCCCTCTGCTGTTGGTGTCACTGCTGACAAAAATAGGTTTTGGTGAATTCTTGCACGTGTCGCTTTCTGTAATTTTCAAAGACATGAGACTAAAGTTGTAGCCTGTACCCTTTTAACACTTATCACAATATGATGTGCAAATTTTTCAGATGCCTTTAGGTGGGAGGTTAATGTTGGTTCACTGGAAATGTATCTTTGCAGTGTCTTATGCTATTCAAACTTCATTATGGAAAGTAATTTCTAGAATTTTTAATTCATATTTACTGTAAAAAGGATAATATACTCTGTATATTGGTATAGTTTATCTTCCAATAATTGTGCCTTAAGAATATATTATGTTTTAAAAGCATAGCCAATATGGTTCAAAGAGCATTGCAAGTATATGTATTTTATTTAATATTTTTACTAAATTATCAGGCAAAGCCAAGCTATTCTATGTAAACAATAATGTAAGATGTCAACTGCTCATAGTGCTTAGATCTACTTGTATAGGCTAGAACTCCACGACGCATCTGGAGCCGACATGTCGCCATGCGACAAAACACATGCAACGTTTCGGATGTTCTAAAGAAACAGGAAGTGAAGGAGAAATCGCAGGTAAGAACTACATTTATCTGATGTCGTGGAGTTCTAGCCTAACAGTGACAAGGGATGAAGCTTGTTATTGTTACCTCAGAGAGACTTGCCTGTGTCATATCTTTATTATATAAAATATGTATGTATTTTATAAATTCATTGTGATTTGTATATTTGAAGATGCAATTTACATATTAGATCAGGATAGAACAGATGCAAGCTTCAAACACATCCTATTTAGCACACAGTTGCTAAATTCTCTCCCCTTCTCTGACCAAGGGTAGTTGAAAATTCAATCCTTTCTGTCCCCAAACTGCATTTTCCTCCTTCTATTGTCCTGATTTTAGAAAGAACTGCCTCATGGAACTCCCTAATATTAAAGGGGTGGTTTACATTTAAGTTAGCTATTAGTATGTTATGCAGTGGCCAGTTCTAAGCAATATTATAAAATTATAGTTCTTCATTATTTTTAATAGTTTTGTAATATATATATATATATATATATATATATATTGTTTCTTTACTAATCATCTATCTATTCAGACCCTCTCCTATTCATATTCCAGTTTTTATTCCTAGATTTCTGTAGTGAGGTCACAGATTCAAGACCCAATTTAATGATTAGTATCAAAGAAGCAGTGGATTTAAATGTAACATGTGCAGATCTCTTATTTTATTTGTAAATATGTTAGATATTTTTCATAGAGTAATTTGTTTTGTATGTAAACTGAACTGTAGCTATGTGTCAATAGCTTTTGTTAATGTATATTTTGATTGAACTATCTCTTTTATTAATGAATCCTCATAACTAGGAATACATATGTACTTATGTATATGAGAATATACATAAAATAAAAGAAAATATAAATATTTACTTAAATATATCTGTGAACAGTAATTATACTAATTTGTAGAAAGTACTTGTTTACATAATATATGATGTTTTCATACTTTACTTTTTGACTGAAAAATATAAAAGGTAAATCTTTTCAGGAATATTTTGCTTTAAATGGACAGTTTGGCCTATTAGTCTTTATTTGGGATATTATTGAATTATTCATTATCAATATAAACCTAGATCAATTCATGTATATTTCACAATAAAGTTCAAGTTTATACCAGAAGTGTTGTTTTGGCAGTTTCACGTGAATTTTTATATTTATTTTTTTTAGAAAATGTTTCTGAAGTGGCATCTACCAGCACAGTTGCTCTTGTTCATAACAAAAACTATTTTAAAAATGTATCTGAAAATAAAGAGATTGTTAAACTTTGTTCAGTCTTAAGTACATCTATCAATTCAACAAAAAAGGTAAGAAATTAAATGAAATCTTAAACTATGCACAGATTTTAAAAACAAATTACTTCCATTTCTTGTAACTATATATATTATACTGCAGCTAATTTAATTTCTTGTTTGTTTAAAATTAAAAATAATAAAATGAATGACTTTCTATTGTATAGAGAGGTTATAGCAGCAATTTGTAACTGCATTAACCCTATTAAATAGTATTAAGTATCTTAGAAATGGGAATAAGCCTCTGGAATTTCAGTGTTATGAAATATGGAAAGAGCAGATCCTTTCAAAAAGGTGGCAGGAAAATGAGGGTTTATAGAAAACAGTAATCATAAATCTTATGTCACTTATACGAGTATAATGTTTAGCAAAATAAATGGTCTGTATACTGTGGGAACTAAATAAAAAAGTATCCTCTAGAATAGCAGCACTAGTAAATATTTAGTACACTTCCTAGGAAAAAGTAATAAAAAAAATTGAAGGATCATAAAAAATAATTATAACTTTTAGCAAAAGAGAAGTAATGGTCTGCATACTGTGCAAAATGAGCAGGACCTGAACTAGGGGTAGGCAGAAGAGGTACATGCCTAGGGTGCAAACCTTGGGGGCGCCAGGCACGTACCTTATATGGAGCCTACACCAAGTCCGGCAAGTGTTACCTCAGTGAAAAGTGGGTCCACTCTGTGAAATCAAAGTGTTTTGCGCAGAACTGCGCACACGCACCCTTGGTTGTGCACTGTTGCCGAAGTGGATGACCGGGTTGCCTGGCCCGGCACTGAACTTTTTTCAGTTTAGTTGTTTTCATATACTTCACCAAAAATAAAGATAATTACTTTATCTATTTGTGACCATATTTCTAATATTTAAGTTTTGCTGTTCACCATATGTCTTTCTGAAGCAGCTCCTGTCCTGACCGTGTAAACTTTTATAAATTGATACATAAATTGATGCACTTCTTATCCTTGGTCCTGCTGAAACAAAAGTTGCTTATATTGCTCAGAAGCAGCCGAGATATTTATCAACTAATGTAGCAAATTGTAACAGTTCAGAATCTGCTCCTGGATTACTGAGCAGCCAGACTGAAATATCAGAGGAAGGGACATTAAACTTTATACTTCAATTTTGGAAAAACAGTAAAAAAATAAAAAATATAAAGTAATTGAAACAATCTATTTCTGACGAACAATCTGAAAACAACTGAACTGAAAAAACGTGTTTGGAAGGTGAGCAACTCCTTTAGAAAAGCTTTGTTTATAAAAGGTGTGAATTTTAAAGTAATGGTGATTAGGCCAAATAATCATAACATCGGAAAAAAACATGGAATTTAATTTAAAAGCAGATTAGAAACAACTGGCTACATATTTTTAAATCTTAAATCATAACCACACAAAATGAACTACTTTGACGATACAGTACAGCAGGGCTGTCCAACCCTCATGTGGCCCTCCACATCAAAGTCTTCCTGCTGTGTCTGTTTACCATATGTAAGATTTAAAAGGTATCACTACACCCCTGCATTGTCTAAACCTCAAATTCAGACTAATCCCCTGTATTGTTCACACCTGTGATCCCCCTGTATTGTTCACATTTGTGACACCCTTGTTCACTCCCCTAAAGCCCTGTACTGTTCACACCTGAGACCCAGACACCCACCCAACTGGGTGACCAAGATTACTGAAACAAATTATTAAATAAACGCTTGAAAAAAGTGCGCCCCTCAATGATGGCTCCTAGACTACACCAACCATTTGGTCTTTTGGTGTGCTATTAATGTGGACATGGTCTTGCGGTAACATCTGTGTGGTTTAAAGTGGGTTTGGTCTAAAAACAGGGAGTGGCTAACACTGCCTTCCGTTATCAGCCCCCCACCATGTAGATTGGAAAAATTCCGGTCCTCGGTACCATAGAAGTTGGACAGCACTGCAGTAGAGGAAGCTGCACTGTGCTAATTTTACTAATGCTGTGCTGTCATTTTCTGTGCTTTGAGTAGTTTCTCTGTTATTAGTCACTTCAATGTACTTAGATTCAGCATGAATCACTGGGAATTTGAATAGAATAATTGTTAATAGTGCCAGAATTACATATTTAATATCAATTCAACCGAATACCATTAATGTAAATCTCTCCATAACCTAACTGATCTAGAATATTCTAAGCCTCCTGGAATCCCAGGATTGTTTGGCTTTTTAAATAAAAGAAAATTTGGTTGCATTTATAATAATTACTTTGTCATCTGCTTTAAATTATGTTTTAAGTGGGATGAAAATAAGTTATTGTTTTTATTCTTTTATTTAAGAAAAATCATCTTTAACCCCCCCTTAAGCAAGTGTAAATAACTCTATATTTGGGACATATTTAACCAGGTCATATGGGAATTTGATTTTGGAGAGATTGAAAATGTGTATATTTTGTGTTTTTGTCCCTTGTCATTCTCATTTGATTAAATCTTTTTCAATTGTTTGTTAGTAGTGATGGATGAATCTGGACCCTTTTGCTGTGCTAAAAATGAGCAAAAGGGCAACAATCTGCCATTAAAATCAATTGGCTTTTTTGTGCAACAGACCAAGCAATATTTTTTAACTATTCATTAGTGTCTATGAGTGTTTTTTTGCGGTGAAGCACGACTAAATATTTTGCTCATTCTATTTGTTAGCAAAATTTTAATTTGAAGATAGAAGTTAAATAAATATTGACCAAATGTGTCCTCAATTTTGAAATGATCTACTATAATTTATTATAGTTTTACATAGTTGTTAAAAAATAATTTAAGATAGATATGATTTGCACATGATGTGAATGTTATAATAGTAGGTTATGTTAAAAAGGTTTTTGGATGGGGTACCCGGGGAGGCACATTTATCAAGGGTTGCATTTCAAATTTTTTAAAAATCCCATAAACTCCCATGAACTTGAAATTCGACCAATCGAAATTTATTATAAAAATCGATTTTTTTTTCTAATCGGGTGAATTAAATCGACCCTAAAACTCTAATCAAATTCCAATCAAATTTGAATTTTAAAAACTCGATTTGAGTTTTTTTCGCAGAAAAAAACTTAAATGTCAGGAAGGCTACAAACAACCACAAATTGATCCCTGGACCTCTCCCATTGACTTAACCAGCAATTTGGCAGGTTTTAGGTGGGGGATAATCAAATTTGAGTTCTTGAATCTTGAAAATCGAATTAGAATTTTTGGAAAAACTCGAATCAAATTTGAATAACTCCCTAGTCGAATTTGACAGTTTTGACCCTTAAAAAAACTAGAAAATTCGAATTTTCAATTCGGCCCTTGATAAATCTGTCCCTAAGGGGCATATTTATCAAGGGTCGAATTTCGAATTGAAAAAACGTTGAAATTCGAATTCAAAAAGACCAACCAAAATTAAGTCAAAGTTTTTTTTGGTCGAATATGTTCCGTATTCAGCTGAATTTTAATTCTATGAATCATAGGAATAGCGCATTCGATCGAATTCGATTCTAAGTTTTTCCCCAAAAAAACGTTGATTTTTCAAAGTCGACCAATTGACTCCAAATAGGTTCTAGGAGGTCCCCTATAGGCTAAAACAGCAATTTGGCAGGTTTTAGATGGCGAATGGTCGAAGTCAAATTTTTAAAGAGACAGTACATGATAAATTTCTAATCGAATTTGGACTATTCCCTAGTCAAAGTACACAAAGAAACCCATTATCCAGAAAGTTCCAAATTATGGAAAGGCTGTCTTCTATAGACTCCATTTTATTCAAATTATCCACATTTTTAATAGATTTTTAAAAGATTTATTTTTTCTCTGTAATAATAAAAGAGTACCTTGTGCTTGATCCAATCTAAGATATAATTACTCCTTATTGGAAGCAAAACCAGCCTATTTACTGGTTACATAATTTTCTAGTAAATGTAAGGTATGATCCTAATTACAGAAAGATCTGTTAAAATTCCAGGTCCTGAGCATTCTGGATAACAGTTCCTATACCTGTACTATTCTCTTTAGCAAAGGAAATAAGTACTCAATGCTAATGACTATGTAATAAACTATACCTAAGTGTGTCCCATACATTTCTGCAGTGATTATTTCAACTTTCTTCCAAATAAATGACCTCAATATTCTTTGGTTTTTTTTCAGGAAGTCATGACTGCTTTGGAGAGGTTTAGAAGTTACCACCACATATGGCAGAAAGACAGGGACAGTGTTATTGAGAAATTTGTTTCTGGCAGTCCGTTATTATCAGAATTTGAGTCTCAGATCCTCCACTTCCGTGATCTTGAATTGGCCATCAATACTGAACCAGAATATATCTGTGTTGGGGTTATTGCTTTGTTTACTGGTAAGGTTTTCTTTGGGGCTAGTTAAAATATTGTTCAGTTACATAAGGTAAGTTACATAATGCGGTGATGCCATGTGCAAAGTGCCAATTTCAGGTGCAGTTGGCATGATGTTTTACCCACAAAGCAAAGTTCCCCCCATAATTTCAGTGTAATTGCAGATACAAATCAAACACAAGTGTGGTGCAAATATTCAGTTTTCACATCTCATCACTTCCATCATTCAAAAGATAGAGTAGAGATTACTTGTATTTTTTGAGTATTAGTGACTTTATTAGAAAGATATATTCCCATAGTTCCTGATGTACATGGGGCAGTCTTAAACTGCAGTGGCAGTGTAACGTTCAGTATCCCACAACCCAGAGTAAACCCCAATGTCCCGGGCTCGGCTCACACTTCGGCCTATAACCGCCGCCTTTCACGTCGGGTGGAGCCCTCCGCTACTCGGATGCCGCCAGGACTTAATAGTGAGGAGACTGAGGGAAGAACTCTGGGCGAGCAAGGGAACTAAACGTAAGTTTAACAAAGTGCAGGAACGGGCCGAGTCGAAACCAATCGGAAATGCGGTACAAAATCGGTAAACAGCAGAGTGGTCGAGGTCACAGGCCAGGTCAGCAACTAACAGGGTCGAAGTACAAAAACGGAATCCAAAGAGTAGTCAGGAACAAGCCAAAGGATCAGGGCAGGCGGAAGTCAAACAGTAGTCAGGGATAGCAAAAGGTCACAACAAGTATCTTAGAATAATAACACCCAGGAACAATAAACAGAACCTACGTTGGGCAAGGCACAAAAGGACTGCTGGCCATTTAAGGATTTGAATTTGGCGCCATTGGACGCTGGCGAATCAGCGCCAGCGCCTGCGCAATCGCGCCAGCGTGACTGGCCCTTTAATTGTTGCGCATGCGCGCGGCGCGCTCCATAGGAGCCGGCGCCTGAGGCCTAGCCGCATCGGCGGCGGAGGAGAGAGACGGGCGTCCCCGTCGAGGGGGCGACAGGCGTCCCTGTCGTCCCCTCGGTAAGTATTTGACATTACCCCCCCCTCCAGAGGGGGCCACTGGACCCTTAGGTTTGTTGGGAAATTTAGAATGAAACTGTCTCACCAACCTATCTGCTTTAAGATCGGAAGAAAAAAAACCAGGATCTCTCCTCAGGACCATAACCCTCTTCTGAGCAGCTACTGCAGAAGATAAGGACTTCAGAACCTCCTGCCAAGTCTTAGAAAAATCTTCCACAAAGGAATTAACAGCAGGAAGATCACAAGAACCTGAAAATGAAAAAACTCTGGGATGAAGACCAAACACTGTGAAAAAAGGAGATTTGCCAGTGGAGGAATGAATGGCATTGTTATAGGCAAATTCAGCCCACGGAAGAAAATTAACCCAAAGTGCCTGATTGCAGGAGACATAACATCTAAGATATTGTTCCAGAGTCTGATTTGTCCTCTCAGTCTGACCATTGGTCTGGGGATGATATGCGGAAGAGAAAGACAAATCAGTACCCATTAATGAACAAAAAGCCCGCCAGAATTTGGACACGAATTGAACCCCCCTATCCGACACAATATTGAGAGGAGCCCCGTGAAACTTAAATATATGGACAATGAAAAGTTCAGCTAGAGTTTTGGCAGAGGGAAGGGCAGAAAGAGGAATAAAATGAGACATTTTACTAAAACGGTCCACCACTACCCAGATAACAGTATGCCCCTTCGATGGAGGTAATTCTACAATGAAATCCATGGATATATGAGTCCAAGGTCTCTCAGGAATAGGAAGTGACTGCAGCAACCCTTGAGGTAAAGATCTAGATGGCTTAGATCGTTGGCAGACTGGGCATGACTCAATATATTTGGCAACGTCTTGTCTTAAAGTCGGCCACCAGAGAGTACGAGACAACAAATTGCAAGTCTTCGCACAACCCGGATGACCAGCCACTTTAGAATCATGAGTCTCGTGAAAGACTGCTTCACGTAAATCGCTAGGAACAAACAACTTGCCCACAGGAATATCAGGAGGGGAATCTACCTGGGCATTCGACAAGGAGGTAGAGAGATCCGGACTCAAGGCTGCCACAATCACCTCCTTAGGAACAATAGAAACTGGTTCCAAATCCTCCCTAGGCTTGGAGACAAAACTTCTAGAAAGGGCATCTGCTTTCAGATTCCTTTCTGCAGGTCTGTAGGTGATGAGAAAATTAAAACGTGAGAAAAACAATGACCACCTGGCTTGACGAGGATTTAACCGTTTAGCAGATTCAATGTACAACAAATTTTTATGATCTGTGAACACAGAAACTGTATGCTTGGCACCCTCAAGGAGATGTCTCCATTCCTCAAATGCCAATTTAATGGCCAATAATTCCCTATTGCCAATATCGTAATTGACCTCAGCAGAGGAAAATTTTTTTGAGAAAAAGGCACATGGGTGAATTTTACCAGAGACGGGATGGCGTTAAGATAATACTGCTCCGGCACCAATCTCAGACGCATCCACCTCAACAATAAAAGGCAAAGATGAGTCTGGATGCCGGAGAACTGGAGCAGAAATGAAAGCCTCTTTTAAGAGACTAAAGGCCTCAACAGCCTCAGCAGACCAAATACTAGGGTCAACCCCTTTCTTAGTTAAAGCAGTAATTGGGGCCACCAACTTGGAAAAATTCAGAATAAATTGCCTATAGTAATTAGCGAACCCTAAAAATCTCTGGATCGCTTTCAAAGAAAGGGGTTGTGCCCACTGCTGAATTGCTTGGACTTTAGTGGGCTCCATCTCAAGACCAGTTTGGGAAATAATATATCCAAGGAAAGGTACAGCAGAGACTTCGAAGAGACATTTCTCAAGCTTAGCATACAGATGATTCTGCCTTAACCTGGATAGAACCTCCCGAACATGAGCACGATGGGAAAACAAATTTGAAGAAAAAATTAGAATGTCGTCTAAGTACACAACGACAAACCGACCCAAAAGATCACGGAAGATATCGTTAACCAGTTCTTGAAAAACAGCGGGGGCGTTACACAGACCAAATGGCATTACCAAGTATTCATAATGCCCATCTCGGGTATTAAAAGCGGTCTTCCACTCATCCCCCTCCTTTATCCTGATTAGATTATAGGCACCCCTTAAATCCAATTTGGAAAAAATAACAGCCCCCTTTACTCTATCAAAGAGTTCAGAGATTAAAGGGAGGGGGTAACGATTCTTGACCGTGATCTTATTTAACCCTCTATAATCGATACAGGGTCTAAGAGTCCCATCCTTCTTTTTGACAAAAAAAAACCCAGCCCCCGCAGGGGAAGAAGAAGGTCTAATGAATCCCCGCTCCAAATTCTCTTTAATATATTCCTCCATGGCTAAAGACTCGGGGAGGGAAAGAGGATATGTCCTTCCCTTGGGAGGACAAGACCCAGACAATAATTCAATAGCACAGTCATAGGGTCTATGGGGGGGTAAGGATTCAGCTGCTTTTTTACAAAAAACATCAGAAAAAGCGGCATAACAAGGAGGAAGACTCTTTAAAGAAGTAGCGGCCAGGGTCTGGACAGACTTAACACAAGAATACGTACATGCAGAACTCCATTTCAAAATTTTACCAGAGGGCCAATCAACCTGGGGATTATGACCTTGTAACCAGGGGAGGCCTAGAATGACTGGAGTCTGTGGGCACTCAGTAATGAAAAATGAAAGAGATTCAAAATGATCAGAAACGGACATATGAATAACCTTAGATCGGGTAGATACTAGTCCGGAACCCAAAGATCTACCATCAATGGCGGATAATCTGAAAGATGGAACCTGTGGTTCCCAAGGAATACCATGTTTTTGAATAAACCCAAAATCCAAAAAATTACCCGCTGCCCCAGAATCCAAAAAAGCAGAGCTCTGCACACAACCACTGTCCCAACTCAAAAGAACCGGAATAAAAATTTTGCGAAGATTGGGGAGTAGAAACGACATCACCCAAGCAAGACTCCCCAGACCTGCTTAGGTTCTGTCGTTTCCCGGCCTTTTGGGACAGGTGTTGCGAAAGTGCCCCTTATCCCCACAATACAGACATAACCCATTATTCCTCCTACGAACCCTCTCCTCGGAAGAGAGACGAGTAGAACCAATCTGCATAGGTTCTTCTAAAGATCTAGGAAAGACTTGAGGGGTGTTAAAGACATTTACGGGAGGAGGTGTAACATAAGAAACCTGCTCTTCCTGGAGTCTCTCTCTATGCCTTCGATCAATCTGGATAGCCAGATGCATGAGAGAATCCAGAGAAGACTGTGCGGGAAAATTTACAAGGCTATCTTTAATAGTCGGAGCCAAACCAACCCTGAATTGACTCATAAGAGCCGTATCATTCCAGCCTGTCTCTACCGCCCAACGGCGGAATTCAGTACAATAATCCTCTGCCCGCCGTTTGCCTTGTTTAAGAGCACGTATGGCAGCGTCAGCAGAGGCGGCACGATCAGGATCATCGTAAATAATAGCCATGGCTTTAAAGAAAGCCTCTAAGGAGAGACGGGCTGGATCCCTTTGAGACAAACTAATTGCCCAGAGCTGGGCATCACCCTGTAACAGCGTAACTACAAAATTCACCCTAGACTCCTCAGTAGGGAAGGAATAGGTTAAAAAACTGAAATGCAGTTTACAGGCCTCTTGGAAAGTAAAAAACTTACTTCGATCCCCAGCAAACTTCTCGGGGAAAGGAACCTTGGGCTCATGGAAGGTACTACCAGCAAGTGGAGAAGTACTTGCCTGAGGAGTAGTATTACTCGGACCAGGAACAGGCTGTTGCTGCATCATGTCAAGTCTGGAAGAAAGACCGTGAAGACATTGCACAATGTAGTCTTGCTTGTCCTCCTGTTCACCAAGTCTCTGTAGAAGATTTGCCAGAATCGCTTCCGAAGGAGTGGTGGAAGCAGTAGCTTCAGCTGGCTCCATCTTCTTAGTTATTGGCCCAACGTAATGTAACGTTCGGTATCCCACAACCCAGAATAAACCCCAATGTCCCGGGCTCGGCTCACGCTTCGGCCTATAACCGCCGCCTTTCACGTCGGGTGGAGCCCTCCGCTACTCGGATGCCGCCAGGACTTAATAGTGAGGAGACTGAGGGAAGAACTCTGGGCGAGCAAGGGAACTAAACGTAAGTTTAACAAAGTCCAGGAACGGGCCGAGTCGAAACCAATCGGAAATGCGGTACAAAATCGGTAAACAGCAGAGTGGTCGAGGTCACAGGCCAGGTCAGCAACTAACAGGGTCGAAGTACAAAAACGGAATCCAAAGAGTAGTCAGGAACAAGCCAAAGGATCAGGGCAGGCGGAAGTCAAACAGTAGTCAGGGATAGCAAAAGGTCACAACAAGTATCTTAGAATAATAACACCCAGGAACAATAAACAGAACCTACGTTGGGCAAGGCACAAAAGGACTGCTGGCCATTTAAGGATTTGAATTTGGCGCCATTGGACGCTGGCGAATCAGCGCCAGCGCCTGCGCAATCGCGCCAGCGTGACTGGCCCTTTAATTGTTGCGCATGCGCGCGGCGCGCTCCATAGGAGCCGGCGCCTGAGGCCTAGCCGCATCGGCGGCGGAGGAGAGAGACGGGCGTCCCCGTCGAGGGGGCGACAGGCGTCCCTGTCGTCCCCTCGGTAAGTATTTGACAGGCAGTGCCAATATTAATTGGTTCGTTACATTAAGTGGGAGGGTTTATTATATTGAGCCATAACTGGGATGGCTTGTGGTAGACCAGGGGTGTGGCCCTAATTATCACAACTGGGGGGCCTATTTATCATTCTGTGTAAAACAGTGGAGAAAGACTTCACCAGCAATGTTGCTCATAGCATAGATTTTTTATTTTCTTACTTGAAGGCAACTGTTGATTGGTAGCTATAGGCAACATCACCTGTAATGTTTTTCTCCAATGTTTTACACAGCATGATAAATAGCCCACATAGTGTTGAGAGGTATGGTAAACAATCTACTTATGTTTTGTGTTTCATTATGGCTCATATATACAGCTGCAACTGCGGTTGCTCACTAATGTGTGGATGTGATAATTGAGCTCAGTGAGACCATTCATTAATGCCACTTGCTTCCAAAGTTGCACCTTGTACTTCCCTATAGTTGTGCTTGACTCAAGTGTGTCCTTCCCATCTCCTCTTCTGAATCACACAAGTGCACCTATTGATACAGGAGAAACCTGGAGCTACTGCTATGTTCAAGCAGCTGGCAATTGGTTTCCACTGTGGTCTGAATTGATAGGTGTATCAGACTTTCAATAAGAAGTGCATATAGAATTAAATAGTTTAAAAACTGTAGGTAATTCATACTTTTGGGGAAACACCTTAAATATTAATTAGGTGGAACACAATGCAAACTTCCCTATCGTTTAAGGGGGACACAGGGAACGAATGAGGTTTAAGCTCCATCCTCAGGAGGCAGGACACTTGAATAGTAATTAAAGGGAGTGCTGTAACAAGGCTTAACCCCTAACAATGTACTCAGTCCAATCAGTTTTTCCAGTGTTCTGCTACCTGGAGGATGGACACCTTGCTGAGAAAATAGCGTTTTTTTCTTCCTGTCAGCTTAGTGCTGATGCCTGGGGCCATACGGGGAGCAGGAATACCTGCATCCCTTGACGTAAGCCACCTATGCTGGATAGCCGCCGGCAGGCGCATTTCAGCCTGTAACGCCGCACAACCTTCCCATCATGCTTACCTTAAAATCGCTGATGGGGGTCGGGAGGGGTGCATCAATTGAGCAGTTAAATTCGGCGAAAGAAGTTCGGCTTATGGGGAGCTGCTTCGTGGCCACCGGGGTCAACTCCTTAGCCTGCAAAGGGTCTATAAAGATCTCCCAAACAAATACCTGCTAGCCTGAGTAAAAAGCAGATGGTCTGGCTGGTGGAGCACAGAAAGTGAGTAGCACAACCACCGATGTTGCTGCGCACTGTGGTATTCTCTTCATCTCTGTCCCCTCTCCTTCCCCGTCCTTTGGGGGAGCAGATCCCGGCATAGTGGGGAGCCATTTTTCACTGTACACACGGCTAACCACCACCTCACTGACACAGTCCCTCCAAACTAGCGCTTCCATATTGCATAGAGGCACCTCACTAGCTGGGAAAATTTTGGCAGCCTTCCGATTGAACGCACGCCAACTTGCCCACTTCCGCCTTCAGCAGCGGGTCATTTTAGAGTCAAGAAGAAGTTACCTGACATGGGTTTTTTCACGCCACTTGCCTATTCCAGCACCGGAGTCATAGCAGAGGCTACAGGAGGAGGCATGGACTGCATTTCGATCCATCTTCCATGCCACCCCTAGCTTCCAACCACCTACTGCATATATGGCAGAAAAGCCACAGCAGTGGCACAGGTGACCTATATTGCCTGTACCAATTGCCACTGAAAGTTAAATACTGGTCAAGGGGAACCACTATGCAGATCCTGTTCCATGGGGCAGAATGCAGCACTCACCCAAGAAAGCATTTCCAACCCAGTGGGTACCCAGGCAGGGAGTCGCTCCCAGGAGAGTACCCCAAGACCGAAGAGGCTGTTCATCCGCGGAATCGCCAGCACCTCTTTGGGTAATTCAGTTATCCCAGTCACTGGCATCCTTACAAGGTCTCCCATTCATTGCTGATAATCTAGGCAAGGTACTGTCCAAATTAATCCGCAAATACAGTGCAAAACGCAAACATTTAGAGAGGTGATATGAACACACACACTTCTCCAGAGGTCTCGTCTGCTGAACAGAATTCCTCACAGTCAGAGGGCAAACTACCACCATCTGACGTCTCCACAAAAAATGATATTGATGGCATTGTCAAGGCAGTATTTGGTACTAAACATCACTCAAGCACAGGAACAAAGGGTGAAGGGCCTGTTCAAGAGGCAACACAAGTCTATGATTTGCTTTCCATCTCATGATCAGCTGACTAATCTGATACAGGAAGAATGGAATTCACCAGAGCAAAGATTTCAGGCAACAAGGAAATTCACCAAGTCCTAACTGGTAGACAAGTGGCCCAATCCCCCAAAAGTAGATGCCCCTGTTGCACAACTGTCCAAGTTGACCACTCTACCAGTTACGGATGCCGCAGCGTTTAACGACCCTTCGATTAATGACTAAAAGGATTCCTCAGAGCAATCTACTTGTCTTCAGGCTCGGCTCTCTGGACAGTCCTAGAAGCTGCTTGGGTCTCCAGATTGATACAAACCTCGACAGAATCCCTCATAAAGTATATTCAGGAAGGGACTCCCAGAACTGAACTCCTGTCATCTATACAATCAATTGGGGACGCATCATCCTATCTATTTGATTCTATGCTTGACACAGCTCAGATCACCACTTGAACTTCGGCTCTATCAGTCACCACTTGAACTTTGGCTCTATCAGTGGCAGCGCAATGGCTCAAAAGTTGGGCAGCAGATCTCAGCTCAAAGAAATCCCTTACTTCTCTTCCCTTCAAGGTCAATGATTGTTTGGAGAGGAACTGGAGAAGATTTCTCAGACGATAGGGGGAAAAATTACTTTTGTACCGCAGTCCAAAATCATATAGGCTATATCTTCCAGGCGAGGAAAAAGTGGACGGTTTCCAAGGCGGAGAAATTCTCCACATCGTTCCCAATTTCAACCAAAAGCAGGTGACAAGGGACATCCTACATGGAAATCCAACAAGTTCCACAGCAAACCACCAATCGACAAGTACACATCGGCTTGACGTAACACCCCCTCCGGAGTCGTGGGAACGTATAGGGGCAAGTTGCTGTGATTTCAGGATGTGTGGATCCACCACTCTTTGGATGCTTGGGTCAATGAGATTGTTTCCGAAGGTTATCAACTGGATCTTTTATTCACTCCCCCCAAAAGTTTCTCATGTCCAGGGTTCCTTCTAATCCCCAAAAGGTGCAAGCATTCTTATATACAGCATCAATATACTAGAAAAGACTGGGGTGATTATACCAGTACCTCCACTCGAAAGATTCTCCAAAAAGGATGGATCCTTCCCCAAAAGGTGCAAGCCTTCTTTGGCTGCATTAATATGCTAGAAAAGACTGGGGTGTTTATATCAGTACCTCTACTCGAAAGATTCTCCAAAAAGGATGGATCCTTCAGACCCGTCTTGGATCTCAAGATTCTAAACAAATTAATTTGAGCTACTTGATTTAAGATGGAAACCGGGGCAAGTAATGATGTCATTGGACATCTAAGATGCAAACCTCCATGTACTGATCTGGTCACCACATTAGCGCTTCCTATGATTTGCGTTTGCGAATCAACATTACCAGTTTGTAGCACTGATGTTCGGATTATCCTCAGCCCCCAGAGTCTTTACCAGGCTGATGGCGGTGACATCGGCAACCTTACGACTTCAGAGGATCTCTGTAATGCCCTACCTGGACGATCTGTTACTGAAAGCGAGGACGGAAGAGAAAGACATGCAAGAGTTACACTAGGCGATCTCACTCAACAACAATTCGGTTGGACCATAAACTGGGCAAAATCAAATCTACATCCCAGCCATCAGATGACATTTCTGGGTCTCGATTTCAACACCATTACACAAATACAGTAAAAGCTCTACCTCACGACAAACAGAAGAGGATATGACATCAGATCCGCCTTCATACTTTAAAGGCCTCAGTTCAACAGGCAATGAGGGTCCTGGGGCTGATGGTATCATCCATCGAGGCAGTACCATTTGCACAGATACATCTATGTCCCCTCCAGATGAACATTCTGTCTGCATGGAAAGGAGGACCCCTGTCCAGGACATTCTCCCTGAATCACTCGAGGAGGAAATCTCTTCAGTGGTGGATGTGTTCCAACAATCTGGACACAGGGCAGTCCTGGGTGATGCCAGTTTGGAACATTATGTGCACAGATGCCAGCCTACAAGGATGGAGAGCGACTTGGAACAACCTATCTGCACAAGGTCTATGGTCTCCCGAGGAATCCAAACTTCCATTAAATAGTCTGGAACTACGAGCCATGAGACTAGCTCTCATCCACTGGTTGCATCTTCTTCAGACAAAACCAGTACAGTCCAAAGTGACAACGCTACCACAGTGGCGTACAGAAATCGACAAGGAGGGACCCGGAGCAAAGCATCCTTGGCAGAGGCTCAACAAACACTAAGTTGGTGGAGCTCAACTCTACCATTCACATCCCAGTAGTGGCCAACATGAAGGCAGATGTCCTCAGTCAAAACCAATTGTATTCCATCCCGAAGCCTTTGCGGAGATTGTGGACCACAGGCAGATCTGATGGCATCCAGAAGCAATCAAAAGGTGCCAATGTTTCTCAATCGCTACTGAGATCCATTAGTGGCAGGGGTAGATGCCATGACACAATGTTGGCGATTTGACCTAGCCTACGTGTTTCCACTTCTTCCCATGGGTCCTCAAGAAGATCAGACAATCTCACATAAAACTGTTAGTGTAACCAAGGAATCCTGAAGTTTCCCTTTCTTTGCCGATTCCCAGTCGACTTGTTCCCCTTCGAGTGTAATGCACAATTTTCTTTGGTTTATCAGGAATCAGCAATGCCACAGCTTAGGGAAACAAGTAGTATGATACTATATGGTGAAGTATGTTTTGCTTTGCTAAGTCCCCATTTTTCCCTGTGTCCTCCTGAGATGACGATATTCACCGTTAAATCTGTTTCTCTGTAGTCAATAGGGGGACAAAGGGCTTCCCGACCCTACAAGAAATGTTGACCATGTTGGTAATGCCTGGAAGAGTTTCCTTTGTTACCGTACTGCTGTTTATATTACTGGTTATTTTGTTATAGCAGTCTCTTTGGTACAAACTGATTGGACTGAGTACAGTGTTAGGTGTTAAGCCTAGTTACAGGCACACCCCTTAATTATTATTCAAGTGTCCTGCCTCCGGAAGATGGATCTTAAACCCCATTCATTGTACATCACCCCATCAATTACAGAGAAACTGATTTAACGGTGAGTGTCAAAAATCCTGTTTTATGATACTGTACATACTTGTTTTATTGATAGTGAAGATTTCAGTTAGCCTTAAATGTAAATGGAACAAAACAAAAAGTGATAAAACCTTTGTCATATTTTACCACACTGTATATATTGTCCATTGTGATTCAGTAAAAATTTTAATCGTTACTATTATATTTTTAGCTGATCTAAAATTGGCACTGACGTCAGAGACAAAGGCTTGGATGGTTGACCTAGGCCGTCACTGCAACAAGAAATATAGATCCGAAATGGAAAACATATTTGTATTTATTGAGGAAATTAACAAAAAGCTAAACAGACAAATCAAGGATTTGGATGACATAAGAATAGCTATGGCTGCACTGAAGGAAATCAGAGAACACCAGATCACAATAGATTTTCAAGTTGTACCAATTGAGGTAATTAAACAAAATAAACTGGTTTGACTGCCTGTAAAAAGTTAAACAGAGATGAGTTAATTGTGCCTAACGCTGGCAGTACATATTACTGTATCCACTGCTTTTGCCAAACTCACAACATAAGCGGATCTATGCCCTATCTGACCACTGGTTTGTGAGCTTTCATAATGACACATAACTTAAGGGACATGTAGGATGTGGGGGGATTGCCTATTTGCCAGCCCTTGAGCACCCCTTATGAATACAGTACAACCAATCTTAGTTAGTTTTGATTGCTAAATTTGTAATTTGTTTCAAAAAGTTGTAACAAATAGTCTACAGATAAGTTCATCAGCCAAGTGCTGTGTGAGTATATGCTTCACGCACATCTTGATGGATTGTGTTGTAAGTAGTTTTTACACTGGGACTATCATGGATTAAAGTGTGGGAAGTGGAATATTGTGTATGCTAGAGAGACACTATTGACTGTCAACATTTTAGAACAAATACAGGTCTTGTGTTGTTTGTTTTTTTTCAGGGAGCTGCAGTGCCATTTCTTCATGCAGGGTTGATTGCATTAGTTTTTTACTTAGCACCCTGCCATGCACCTAATAAATTAAGCCTAATATGTTTGATGTTATGAATTACTGTAACTGTTCATCAACTCTTTACATTTCGGTATGTTAAAGCTTGACATTTCTTCTTTAGGAGTCCTATGCAATGCTGAACAAATATGAGCTTCTTGTTGCAAAAGAGGAAACCGAAAAAGTAGACACACTGCGCTACACCTGGGAAAAACTACTTGTTCGGGGAAATGAGGTGCAGAATGAATTGATGGCTATACAGCCAAACTTCAGAGGGGAACTGATAAGCACTGTACAAATATTTATTGAAGACTGTTCTGAGTTTTACTCAGACTATGAAATGGCAAGTAAATGTTTTTATAAATTAAAGCTAAGGAGCGAAAGAATTAAGAATTGAATTTTCAATGTAGTGAATATAGATATTGCAGATAAATAATAAACACATTTTTAACAAAAATTTAGCTTTTCTGTCAACTTGTAAGAAATGTTCGAACTAGGTCTAAACTTTAAACATCTATTATAATATAGATATTTCTGCATAATTGTTCAGGGGTGAACAGTACCTTCTCTATGCTGACAAAGTTTTTCTCTACACAGTCTTAAACAAACCTATACTTTTGTTACAGCCAGTGCAAAGTAGGGATGCACCGAATCCAGGATTTGGTTGGAATATGCAAATAAGGGGGGAGGGAAATTGTGTGACTTTTTGTCACATAACATGTAAGTAAAAAATGTTTTCTCTTTCCCACCCGTAATTTGCATATGCAAATTAGGATTTGTATTCGATTTTGTATTCATCTGAATCTTTCGAAAAAGATTAGGGGGTTTGGCCGAATCCAAAATAGTGGGTTCGGTGCATCCCTAGTGCTAATCTTAAATTATATAATCTTTAGCATTTCCTAAAAAAAATATATAAGGAAAGCTGCTTATAATAGCAATTTCACATGTGTGGGTCAAAGGAAAATACATCTAAAAAATTGTTGTATTTGACTAGGTTTACTATGGTTTAAAAATCTGTATTTATTTTTTACATTTACCAATAGAATGGACCAATGATTGTTGGCCTTGCTCCACAAGAAGCTAGTGACCGACTGATAATGTTTCAGGTAATAACTTTATTCCATGTCTAAATTGTAAATTATTTCATTGATATTCATTATGGATATGAATAGTCTGAGGAAAGAACAACTAGACACAGTAAATTAAAACTGAAGTATACCACTCCATATTGTTAGATTTTTTTTGCATTTTGTTATGTACAGTAGAAACCCAATTTTATATTTTACTCGCTACCAAAAAAAATTGGTGTAAAATCACAGAAATGTTTTAACTTGTTCTTCAAATACTCACAGTATATATGCATATGAGTCAGTTTTACTTTGAAATACAATATTTTCATTTAGATTTGCCTGTAACACCTGTATTTTAATTACAGTCTCACCAATAGTGTTTTTGCATGAATATTACTCCTAGTCGTTTGCAAATTGGCACAGTAGCGAAAGTGAATATTTTATTGTTACAGAACCAATTTGATAATTTGTATCGAAAATACATAACGTACACTGGGGGAGAGGAGCTTTTTGGTCTTCAAGTTACTCAGTATTCTCAACTTTTGGAGATAAAAAAGCAACTGAACTTGCTGCAGAAACTGTATGGCTTGTACAACAATGTCATTGATACAGTGAATGGTTATTATGATATTCTGTGGTCTGATGTAAATATTGAAAAGATCAACAGTGAATTGCTAGAGTTTCAAAACAGGTAAGGTTACTTTAAATGTACTTATGTTAAGAGTCTTGCAGCGGGTTGGGTACCCGGGGTTACCCACAGAAAAAGCTTGTGGACTTGTCAACTACTGTTACATTTTTTATAGTCTAAACGTAAACTAGATGGCCAGATCTGCAGAACAGGCTAAGGTAAGGGTTCCAAACCATATTACAGTAAAAATCATGGATATTTTTTAATTGATGTATATGGCAAAGTTACTTGAATTTATGTTTGTTTCTCAAAAAGCTCATGCTGTGTTTGGATGGAGTTACCCATTAGGTTATCTGAAATATAATGGATAGTGAAGCGAAAAACCTGTTTTTAGCAGATATATTGCCCTGCCTTGTTAGAGAAAGTCCTTGCCACTATTTACAATTGTTCTTCATATAAGAAAAAGATTCCCATGTTGCTAATTTCTTCCAAATATGGCACATAGATAGGGGAGGACTGTGGAGCACTCTGATTTGAATGGTTCTTGTGAAAAGCAAGGGGAGCATAATAATGATGCTGGAAGATTTTCTGTGTTTCTTTTTACCAGTGCAAAAGAAAAAATGCATGGCAAAATTCTAGCATAGATTTGTGAAAATGTCTTTGCTAGGAAAACCATGAATTTAATAAAATATACTAAAATAATCACATTTGTGAGAATGTGTAATTGGTATTATTACATATTAATTACTTTGCAATTGCAATTCTTTTTACATAAATATGTAAGCAGTGCTATACTATTGTTGTATCCACAGGTGCCGCAAGCTTCCAAGAGCTTTAAAGGAATGGCAAGCTTTTCTAGATTTGAAGAAGACAATAGATGATTTCAGTGAGTGCTGCCCTCTTCTTGAACTCATGTCAAACAAAGCAATGATGGCCCGACACTGGAAGCGTATTACTGATGTGACAGGGCATAGCTTTGATGTGGAAAACGAAACCTTTAAGTTAAGAAACATTATGGAAGCCCCCTTACTTAAATGCAAAGAAGAGATTGAGGTACTGCACAATTCATTTAAATAATACAGTATTAATATACCATTTTTAAGGAGGATGTTTAAGTACATGGAAGAACTGGAATGTATAAATACAGTGTCGGACTGGGGTACTAGGGGCACACCAGGAAACCTGATTTCAAGGGCCTGCACTTCCGAGGTACCAAATTTTTGGTGAAATGAAACGATTCACTACAGTGAAACCAGCTTTCAAATGGGAGTCATTGACCCCATATGAATTCAAATGCTCTGTAAAGCTACAGATTTATTGTCATTTGTACTTTGTTTTACTTATATTTCTCTTCAGACCTCTCCTATTCATATCCCAGTCTATTATCCAAATCAGTGCATGGTTACTAGGGTAATTTGGACCCTAGCAACCAGATTTCTGAAACAGGCAGTAGATACTGCTATCTTATGTGCCTGATGCACAGTTAAAGGAAGTGAGGGCTGAGTTCACAAGCACAATATATACTTTCAGGGAAAGAAGCACCTAATGAACATTATGTAGAGCAAGAGGCAGTGGGGGCTGAGAACACAAGCACATTATAAACAGCTAGAGCATGGGTTCCAGCACCCAGGTTAATGGCAGTTGCTTACAGAGAGAGGCAGTGGATATTAGTATTAACAGCACATTATATAAGCAGAAGGTACTGGAACCCCAAACACTACCTAACTCCCCCTACCAACAAGAATAATTTCTGAAGTTGGACCCCTGAAGCACTGTCTACCCTGTATGAGGTTAAGAGGTACAAGTGATTGCATATCATAAGGTGAGAAACACAAGTGGCGAAACAGCTGTCGAGAGTCAGCGCTGCATCCGCTGCAGGGAGACCCCTTCTGGACTGCATTCTGGCGTGACTGGGGGAGGTCTGGGGTAGCGAAGCTGCACAGTCGATCTAAGGATCTTTGAAGTCATCCGTGAGCGCAACCTGCTATATGGTCGGTACAATTAATATTCCTTTTGAGGGTTACAGAACCGCTACAGAGAGCGGTGGACATAGTACCTGCGAACTGTTAGCAGCTGTTGGGAACACACGCTGTGATACTCATATCTGGACTGTTTAATTGCCACTGTATACTGCAGGCGAGTTAACCCTTCCCCAGACCTACACAGACCCCAGCACGCTAAGTAAGCATTAACCCAATTATTGGAGTTACTTGAATACGGGTTTACAAGCATTAAACACTTAGGGGTTCACCCCGCAAATCTGTTCCACACCATATGAAGTAGGGGAATACTTGCATGCTGTTTTGTCTACAAGCTTTGGAACTTTTTCCTTATTAGGAACAAGATGGATTCACCTAACTGAACCTAATCGAGCCAAGGTGTTTACAAGTGTATATCCACATTCTTGTTCCTGAGCTTCTCCATCATATCTCCTATTACCAACGGATCATTTATTACCATATAAACTGCATGCTAATTTTTCCCTTAGCTGTTTGATACAATCAGCTTTTGGGTTTTTTGTCCTCTTAGAAGGGATCCCTTCAGTTTTATATGCAGCGCTGCTTATTTTTTAAATGCTTTTAATTTCACTTGTTTAATATGGCGTGGTGGTGAATAAAAATCGCTTTTTATCTTATTTTGAAATATAATCATTTATATTGTTTGTAGATCGTCTCAGACACATGTTGTGTGGGGAAGAGTCCCTTGCGTTTTTTCTGATTTCATAGTGAGAAATATATTCCTCATGCAGGTTAGGCCATATTGTTGGATTATAATTGTACAGTTATACCCAGTCCTATACTGGGATCCATAACAAGTACACAGAGGTCCACAGATTGCCAGTCTGGACTTTTAAGTTCTTCACCACCAGTCCTTAAAAATCATGTTGCACCAGCAATTGGGAAGACATCTAGGCCCACAATTAAAAAAAATAATCTTCATAAATATATATTTATGGAGCTCACCTTCTGTTATTCAATGGCCTCTACTGCATTCTATTCACTTTTCTTCTTCTTTTTTCCTTCTGTTTCCAATTCTCTTTAAATGATTGTTCTTTTTTTACTTTTTCTTCTATGTACCTGTTTTAACACTCCACACCTTGCTATTTTCTTTTTTTATTTTATACCTCATTACTTTTTCTACATGCACCTGCCTCTCTTTCTATTCCACACTTTTTCTGCACTTATTTTTAAATAAAAATTGGAAAAAAAAACCACTGCAAGAGAAAAAAAGCCTCAGAGGGAGCAAGAGAAAAAATAATGTTAAAAAATAAATAAAATGTTAAAAAATAAATGTAATTAGAGGGCCTAGGACCCGCCAGTCCTGGGGCCCGCCAGGTTATTTCCCGGTGCCCCGGCAGGCCAGTCCGACCCTGTATAAATAAGTTGCTCTCATCTATACAACTGCCTAGTTTTTCTGTATAAATTACTGCTGCTTTGCCCAGGCAGTTTTGCTGTACACAGATCACACTGCTGATCAAAATTAAATGTGACTTAGGAGTCTGGAGAAGGGGGTGCAATGGGAAAAGGGATAGGAATAGACTTATTCACAAAACTGCACCCCAATTATCAAGTGCCCTAGGCAGAATTTGTCTACCTAAACCAAACCTAGTTCCAGCCATGATTAAGGCAGTTAGCAGTTAGGCAGGTTAAAATACTGTTAAAAGGTTAAACTTGACATGTGCCTTTTTTCAACCAAACTTACTATGTAACTGTGTAACTACTATGATCCCATGCACATATTTTACATATGTGTGACTGATGTTTAAGTACCCATTATATCGTCCACATTATGGGGCACATTTACTATGGGTCGAATATCGAGGGTTAATTAACCCTCGATATTCGACCATCAAAGTTAAATCCTTCGAATATCGAATTTACTGCAATTCGAATTTTAATTCATCGATCGAACAATTTTTCTTCAATCACAAATTGCTAGGAAAGCCTATGGGGACCTTCCCCATAGGCTAACATTGGTGCTCGGTATGTTTTAGGTGGCGAAGTAGGTGGTCGAAGTTTTTTTTAATGAGGCAGTTCTTCGACTATCATTTGATTCGAAGTCGTAGTCGAAGTAGCCAAAAAAAACCTTTGAAATTCAAAGTTTTTTTTCTCCTTCTAATCCTTCACTCGAGCTAAGTAAATGTGCCCCTTAGTGTTTGAAGTGCCAGTTCCCAATACCAGAACGACTGCCTTTCACTGAATCCCACATTATTACAGCGTGGCCTGCTCCTTCATCTTTGGGCAGTTTGACCTGTTTATTGTGAAATTAATGTTTTGTTCTCATTTCAATAACACATTTTTTAAATGCAGGATATATGTATTAGTGCAGTAAAAGAAAGGGACATTGAACAGAAGTTAAAACAAGTTATTGCTGAATGGGACAACAAGACATTTACATTTGCAAACTTCAAAACTCGTGGAGAACTACTTCTGAGAGGAGACAGCACATCTGAAATCATTGCCAATATGGAGGACAGTCTTATGGTCCTAGGCTCACTAATGAGTAACAGGTATGTAACGCTTTCTTGGCCTAATCTGCCAATTAGAAGTTAAGGGTGACAGCTAGGTAGTGAGCATGGGTTACATTGCGAATCTTCACCCAGGGCAGAGCCTTTGCCAAATGGAAGCTTCCCCTTTAAACTGTAGTTGAACTACAACTCACAGGCATATAAGTGCAAATAGAATAATGGACGCCAGGAGGTTCTTTAAAAAGGTAAAACAGGAGCACAGATTTATTATGCCAGAGGCAAATGACCACAGATTTACTTACAAATATACTGAGGACACAGCAGGTGGAATCACTTTGGACAGTACAAGGTTCACAGTCAAACAGGTGCGACTCCCAAAAGATATTGCAGATAGGTGTACATCAATTCCCAGTTCAACCGACGTTGCCAGTGAGGGGATCGGGATCTATCAGGTAGGGTACAGGTAGTCCTTTGCTCACCTAGATGCCTATCAACTGAGTTCCCTGCTCTAAAGGCAAACAGGCCTTGTGGGAAGCTACTCCCTACTACAATCCTCGTTGGAGCGACAGCTGCTCTTTCTGCTACACCTCTCTGTCTTTCTCTCCTAGAGAGAACTATAACAGTATCTTACTATTTTAGCTGGTCCTCGTTCACGGGGTTACCTGGTCCCCGACTTAGCACCAAAGGTGTCAGATCCCTCTGGGGTAAATGCTTACTGGGGCCTATGGTGATCCCAGGCTCAGTGGAGATTCACCTAGCAGCAGCACCAGGAGCCAAAGAGGAAGAGGACACTCCCTGCACAACACTATATAGCAGTGTGGCAGGGGAGTGTCATTACACTCTTTGTCCAATAGGTGTGGGTGTTACACTTTACCAGTTACAAGGGCTTGGCCCAATAACAAGGGAAAAGAGAACTACATACAAAAGGTAGGGGATTAACTCTATAGGGATAGGATATCCTATAGGTCCCTACAGGTATAATATGGGAAAAAGTCTGTACTTTAAAGGAACAGTTCAGTGTACAAATAAAAAATGGGTAAATAGATAGGCTGTGCAAAATAAAAAATGTTTTTCATATAGTTAGTTAGCCAAAAATGTAATCTATAAAGGCTGGAGTGAGTAGATGTCTAACATAATAGTCAGAACACTACTTCCTGCTTTTCATATCTCTAATTCAGAGTCAGCAATTTGAAGGAGGCCCACATGGGACATAACTGTTCAGTTTGCAACTGATCCTCAGCATGCAGGTCAGATTCAAAAGCAACATGTGCCCCCCCCCCCCCACAAGTCACTGATTGGTCACTGCCTAGTAACCAATCAGTGGTAACCAAGAGAGCTGAAAAGCAGGAAGTAGTATTCTGGCTATTATGTTAGACATCCAGTCACTCCAGCCTTTATACATTACATTTTTTGCTAACTGTATTAGAAACATTTTTTATTTTGCACATACAATATATTTACCCCATTTTTATTTTTACACTGAACAATTTCTTTAAAGCAATAATCAGTGTAACTATGGTGTTGCTCTCTACCAGGGTCTCTGTTTGCTGAAGAGTTTTGTGCTTTTGCTTGGCTGCTTCTAGGACATTAAAAAAAAAACTTAGCACATATATATATATATATATATATATATATATATATATATATATATATATATATATATATATATATATATATAAAGTTTGAATTTGATTTTGAAAGGTATGGACAATCATAAATTAAATCAATATGAAGTTTTAATTTGTAAGAGAAAAAAAAATAATTTCATGCAGACATTTGTTTTCCATCTTCACATCATGGGTTGTGTCTGACTTGACATAGTCTTGCCTGTGAGCAACACCCTTTGTTTTCAGAAGGCCAGATTTCAAGACAGGAAAAGGGAATCAGGTTTCAAGACAAGAAAGGGGAGCAACAGTATCAGCAGAAAGGCTAGATTTTGAAATCAGACAGGATACATTATGTTATAGGAGTTTATTAAGTTAGAAAGGAATAACAAAACTAGGTAACCACAAGGGCACATACAAGGGTCTGCTGAAGGTAATCCCTCAGATGTAGATGTGGGTCAAAATTCTCAATATTAACCCTGCCACAAGCAACTTTAGAGAAGTCTATGACCAAGAATTAAGAGAAAACCCAGGTAAACCAGACAAGAAAAAGGGCAATAATGCATAATAAAGCAAGATCACAGGATCAACCAGCATACTCATCTGTTAACAGACAATTTAGAAAATGTATAGCATACAAAGATGGGGCCAAATTTTCGGCGGAGTTGCTTTTTCCTTTAACTTTTTTTTAAAATTTTTCCATTAATAAATCTTGAACATTAAAATTCGGAAGAACAAAATTTGAAAATAAAACATGCGTAATCCTCAGTTTTGATAAGTTTGCCCCTCATATAAGCAAAGTCTGCTGAAAGGCATAAGGCAATTAGAGGCACAATAATATAGTGCAGTTGTGGATGACATGTGACAGGGCCTCCAGACTGCTGCCCTAATCAGGGATAAACTGATTTCCTGAGATGAAACTTTGCCTGAAACAGGCACCAAAAAGTTACAGGCAATTCCATTTTGCAGTTTTATGGTAAATATGTGAATTTCTGAGCTGCTGTATTACTTGCAAGTAACCAAAATCTTCTCCATGCTCTGTTACAAAAATATTTTGTTTGTTTTCCTTTCAATACTTACATATAATCATACTATCTATAACAATGTTTTCTTCTCTATGTAAAATGGTTGGGTTACTCCTGTATTTCTAACTATGACACATCTATATGAATGCAAGGTACAACACTCCATTCAAAGCACAGATCCAGAAATGGGTCCATTACCTCTCAAATACAACAGACATAATAGAAAATTGGATGACTGTGCAGAACTTGTGGATTTATTTAGAAGCTGTTTTTGTGGGAGGAGATATCGCAAAGCAGCTTCCAAAGGTACATTTGTTTATATACCACTTAAATAAATTTCCTATTGATTAATAAATACATGTTCAGTTTTGAATTCCTTTGAATCATATAATCTACTTCAGAGAGCTTTAAAGTATACAGTAAAATTCTAAACTATTACAATGTCATGTAAGTGTTTCATTCATGTATTTTTATGAGATGTTTTTTCTTTCTTTAATCTAATAGTCTCAGTCTTATTGCTTTATGCCCTAGCACTGATGAAAACTGTCAAATGCATTCATTCCTAAAAGCAATTATGTATCATTCTAAACATTAGGCAAAACCAGAAGTTTTTTTTTAAATGATTTTTTTGAAATTGAGAATACAGTTGGAGACAATCACTTTAGAAGCATCGGTGATAATGGTCATTGCCCAAGATCTTATACAGGCTGCAAATTGCATTAATCTATTTGCAGCCATTCAGTGCACATCCTAAAGCCATATCTAAAGAATTTTTTTTTATATAACTCTAAACATTTTGCAAAATTCAGCTTTAAATAATATGAATCCATTATTGTTTATTTGTTCCCCATACATCTGACGGCTTGCTCTAGCCACTGCTTGTTTACTACTGGCACTAAAAGTGTTATTTCTGTGGGGTAGCTGACCCCCTCCTCCACTGCACACATGAAGAGATCAGCATGGGTAGTGAGCACAGTTTAGAGTTATACTTCACGTTTATGGTCATTTCATCATTTATTTGCATACATATCCAGCAATTAATATTGCAAATGAATGACGAAAGTTGGATGTCTTGATCTGGTCCTTGTGCTTATCTTTGCTCTTTTTCTTTTCTGAGCTTTCTAAGGTGGATGATGTTTTTTAAAACTGGTCACTGTTACCTACTACTCTAAGCCAGTGTGCCTGGGCATTGTGAATATAGTCAGCTATTCATTTATTCACTTGGTTATACTTAAAGAATTCAAGTGCAAAGTGTTCAGCGTTAATTTAATTTTTTTATTTATCAATTTATGTTGAGTTTTGCTTTATGGGTCTCTTTGGATTCAGTTTGGTTTACACTGAACTCTAATTTACATGTTGCCATGGTAATTCATTCTTGGTGATATGTTTTTATGTTGATGATATTTTTTAAAACTAGTCACTGTTTCCTACTACTCTAAGCCAGTGTTCCTGGGCATTGTGAATATAATCAGCTATTAATGTATTCACTTGGTTATACTAACATAATTCAAGTGCAAAGTGTTCAGCGTTAATTTTAATTTTCTATTTATCAATTTATGTTGAGTTTTGCTTTATGGGTCTCTTTGGATTCACTTTGGTTTACACTGACCTCTTATTTACATGTTGCCATGGTAATTAATCATTGGTAGTAGTAAATAGAATCACTGCCACCCGAAAGGCAGGTGCAAGCAGGGCCTGCTTGCACCTGCCTTTTGAGTGCCAGTGATTCTATTTACTATTTCCACTAGGAGGGTGCCGATTCCTCCATCACCGTGCACCGGGCAATCATTACGTTCGCCAGGGTGTGCGAGCAGAACTTCTACTTGAATTAATCATTGGTGCCATTTTTTTATGAACATGGTGGGGGGAAGTGTGTGATACACTGCTTGGTTTGTTCCCTTGAGAAAGATCAGTCAGTGACTGAAACGTTGGGTTTTTGAACCAATAAACACATTTGGTGTTGTTCAAAAGGCCTGCAGAATGCTGTACTTTGTAAATCAACTATATATTACTGCCATCCAATCATTCGATTTATTTTTGAGGATGTTCTCCTCTTTTTGCACTTGCTATGTATTTGTATATACAATACATTTATGGGACCTATTATACAGATTCTGGTGACCTGAGATTTTCTAGATAAGGGTTCTTTCTGTAATTTGGATTACCATATCTTTAGTCTGCTAAAAATCTTGTTTTTCTACCAATATGGATTAATTCAGCTTTGTTACCAATATATGCAGTACAAGGTACTGTGTTAATATTACAGATAAAACTTATCTGTACTTAGAAAAGTATTGTTTTTGCTTATAATGGATTCTATGGCAGATGGTCTTCCCGTAATTTTTTAACTTTCTGGATAATGTGTTTCCAGATAAGGAATCCCATACTTGTATTGTATTGTATTTTTTTCAGTGTACAATTTGTAAAGACTGGGAAACACAAAAGGTGCAATAAAGTATAAATAAAATATATAGGGGTTTATTTATCAAAAAGTGAAGTTAGAGATCACCACAGTCTGCTAGAGTGAAGATACCATATGCTAACAAACAAATGTTGATGCAAGGCACTCTGGTAGGTCATGCATAGATCAGACTGATTAGTAGTTAGATAACATTTGAAAACTTTTATTTATATAATCATCTCTCGCCTAACGCGTTCCTTGTCACTGGGACACTTAGTCATAGGTTTGAACACTTACCCACATGGGTCAATATTTAAAGGGCCAAACATCAATCAGAAGAAAGGGGAAGGGAAAACACAAAAATCTGTTTGCAATTTAAAGGGATCACGTACCCTATTACAGAGTAATACACATATCAAGGACACACAAAAGTACATAAATACAAAAGATAGAAAACATCTTAATGCTTTATAAAATCTAAGCATAATTCTAAGTAGGGATGCACCGAATCCAGGATTCGGTTCGGGATTCGGCCAGGATTCGGCCTTTTCAGCAGGATTCGTATTCGGCCGAATCCTTCTGCCTGGCTAAACCAAATCCGAATCCTAATTTGCATATGCAAATTAGGGACAGGGTGGGAAATTGCGTGACTTTTTGTCACAAAACAAGCAAGTAAAAAATTTTTCCCCTTCCTACCCCTAATTTGCTTATGCAAATTAGGATTCGGTTCGGTATTCGGCCAAATCTTTTGCGATGGATTCGGGGGTTCGGCCGAATCCAAAATAGTGGATTCAGTGCATCCCTAATTCTAAGAGATATTATACAAAACATTGTAGAATAAACCTTTTTGAATACAATATAAATACATAAATAGATTATTATTATTATAGTAGAAAAGTTTCACATGTATCAATTCAGTTTTGTAGGCAGCGCACACCGGGATTTTTAAAAAACAGTCATTTCTTTATTTATCCAAAAGTTAAAAACATGGTCGTGAGGATCGACGTTTCGGTCTTGATCTAAGACCGTTTTCAAGATCCAGATTCACATCTAAGAATGCATTATATAGTCACAATCCCTTAATTAATGGGGGAGGGAAGTGGAAGACACACCCACCAACACAACACATCAAGGTTGCAACATAATTGCAATGTATCAGAATTATCTCTTGAACAGATCACTGTCTCTCCAAACCTCTCTATCATCATATAAACAACAAAGTATTGACCACACTAAACACAGAGTAATTATATAAATATGGTACTTAAGATCAAATAGATAACAATAAGTGTATACATTGTAGCACATATCATTTTATCTCTGGGTCAGAAAACATGTAAGGGACAATTGTTCATTGAGGCCATGCGGTACTAAAGTAATACGTTTATTAATCCAAAAGCATTCCCTCTGTAAGAGCATTTTGGATCGATCACCACCCATTTTAGGGGGGGGGGGGTACATGGTCTATGGCTATATATTTGAAAGTGGGTAAATGATGGCCCTTTTCCAAAAAATGTTTGGCCACAGGTTTAGATGTTTTATTATCCCTGAAAGCTGTACTTATGGCTGATCGATGCCCATCCATTCTAAGCCTTAATGTCTGATCAGTCTTCCCCACAGAGGAAAGTCCACAAGGACACGTTATCAAATAAATCACATAGGTGGTGGTACAGGTGATATGAGACCTTATAGTAAACCTCTTACCAGTATGGGGATGGGTAAAGGTTTGTCCTGGCGTCATGTAACGGCATGATGTACAGCTGGGGCATCTATAGCAACCATTTTTTAGATTTCCAAAATTCATGGGTTTTACTTTCTGATAACACTTCTTAGGGTCTGTCTTAACAAGCAGGTCACGTAAATTAGCTCGTTATTGAACAACACCCTGTCACCACTAGTGATGGGCGAATTTGCGCCGTTTCAGTTTGCCAATAAATTTGCGAATTTCGCGTGAAATGGCGAAAAATTCGCGAAACGCCTGCGAATTTATTCGCTGGTGGCGAATCGCGCAAATTTGCCGCAAATTCGTGCCTGGCAAATAAATTTGCCCATCACTAGTCACCACGCCAGATAATCAGAATATCGTCAATGTATTGACGAAATAATAATAACTGCACTTTAAATATGGGAAAAATACTATTCTGTTCGAACTGATGCATAAACAGATTTGCATATGCAGGTGCCATGGCCGCTCCAATCGCGGTCCCAAAACCTGTATATAATAGTCAAATTCAAATCTGAAGTAAAAACGTAACAGTTCCAGAATACATTCAACATCCGGGCCCTCATAATTATCATATTGTAATATTGACCTACGGACAGCCTCAATTCCCAGTTCATGAGGGATACATGTATACAGATTCACCACGTCCATTGTTTCCAACAGAACCTGATCATCCCTTTCAAAGACAAAATCTTTCAAACAGCTTAGAAGATGTTAAGTATCTTTCAAATATGTGGGGTTTTTTTTGTACTATCAGTTGCAAAATTTTATCTAAATAGATACCTATGGGGTGTAATAAGCTATCTCTACTAGATGCAATAAGCCTTCCAGGGGGACAAGATGGATTTATATGTACTTTTGGTAGGCTATATAAGACAGGGCACTTTGGAAAATCCAACATCAAAAAAGATTTTAATTCAATAGAAATAATACCCATATCATACAGTTGATGAATATAGCCATCTATCTGTTTTTTAAAACCAATCATTGGATTACCCCTCAAACGTCTATATACTTTGTCATCCAATCGCTGTCTTTGAATTTCGTTCCGATAATCAGTGTAATCTAAAACCACTATGCCCCCACCCTTATCAGCAGGGCATATCACTATACGATTATCATCCATTAGTGATTTAATAGCACTGGTTTCGGATTGTGTAAGATTTTTATGTTGTTTCTGACTCCCTATAATATGCTTCTCCTCTCTATCAACACTTTGTTTAAAGAGGCAAATGGCAGGATTAGTGGTAGAAGGGCAATACACTCTTCTTAATTTCAAAGCATTGGAACATACATTGTTTGTATTGTCCTTAAAAATGTCTTTCAAGTCCAGCAATCTACAAAACTTAAAGAACGAACTCAATGTCCCAATCAAATTGTTTCAGCGGACTAGAGGGGACAAAGGTTAACCTCTTCTTTAATAGACATGTTTCACTATCAGTCAATGTATGTTGCGAACAGTTGAAAATGGGGATTTCTAAGTCTTGCGAGCCTTTGCGATTCTGTCCCGGATATTTCTTCCTCTGCCTCTTCCTGATGGGGGAAGGCCCCCTTCTGCCTGAGTGTTCTCTAAAAAGAAAGGGGAGCGTCTCTATTGGCCCCAGTATCCCCAGTGTTAGAATCAGAAGGTAACATACCGCCCGA
The DNA here is from genome assembly GCF_017654675.1 of Xenopus laevis. Lineage (NCBI taxonomy): Eukaryota > Metazoa > Chordata > Amphibia > Anura > Pipidae > Xenopus > Xenopus laevis. The sequence continues at coordinate 76,001,106 of NC_054381.1, read as the reverse complement.
TGTCTCTGATATTGGAATGAAAACCCCACGAATGTATCAAAACATTTTTGTCTTGCAGTAAAGGAAATTTTGACCACTTCCAAATACAAGGAATTGAGCGTGTCACAGTTCCATATAGAGGTGGAGATATGTGGCAAAAAATACTTAAACGTGAAGTGTTTTGGATATGTACTCTCTATACTAGGCTACCCAAGAGCATGAATTCAGATTTTGATCTTGTTACTATCGTTAGATATACCCTTTGGTGCATATACCCTCAGATTCACATCCATATCTCAATACTGCAATTACTTATATTTCCGTGTCTACTAGTGATGGGCGAATTTGCGCTGTTTCGCTTTGCCGAAAAATTCGCGAAATTCGCGAAACGGCGAAAAATTAGTGAAACGGCGCCGGCGTCTCGTTTTTGACGCCGGCGCCCGTTTTTGACGCCGGCGGCCGTTTTTCGAAAAAAAAATTTTGACGCCGGCGAATTTTTACCGCGAATTTTCGCGGGCGTTTTGCGAATTTATTCGCTCGGCGCGAATCGCGCAAATTCGCCGCGAATTTGCGTCTGGCGAATAAATTCGCCCATCACTAGTGTCTACCTTGTTTTTTGCATGATATGCATTATTTTCATCTTTTAGAAAAACAATACATTCCTATGAGAAATAAATGAATAATCATTTTTTTAATAACCCTATCAAAACATACAAGTTAATGAAGAAAGAGGTCTGATGTCTTCTACATATTCATCTCTGGTATCTATATTTATATATTCTCATATTTATATATTTATACTGAAAAACCATTTGTCATATGACATATAGACACACACACACACATATGATTTTTCTACTATAATTTTCTATTTATATATTTGTTCAAAAAGGTTTATTCTACAATGTTTTGTATAATCTCTCTTAGAATTGTGCTTTGATTTTATGATGCATTAATGTTTTCTATCTTTTGTAGTTATGTACTTTTGTGTGTCCTTCATATGTGTACTACTCTGTAAGAGGGTACGTGATCCCTTTTAAATTTTTAAACAGATTTTGTGTGTTTTCCCTCTCCCTTTCTTCTTGTGGTGTTTGGTGTAAGTGTTCAAGCCTATTGTTCCAGTGACAGGGAACTGGTTAGACAAGAGATGTTTATATAAATAAAAGTTTTCAATTTTTATGTAACTACTATCACTCTGATCTATGCGTGACCTACAGTACCAGACATCGAATAAGATCCGCACTCTCAGGTCTTAAAAATAATAAAAATGAATTGCTCAATCACTTATTTTTATAATTTTTATTATTTTTAAGACCTGAGAGTGCGGATCTTATTTGCTGGATTAAGAGTTTATTAATTGATGCTGCAACCAGGCACATTATTTTCATTATTGTGAGTGCTGGCTCTTTGGTGGACTATATATATATATATATATATATATATATATATATATATATATATATACAGTATACATATATACGCATACATATTTTAATGGCTAACATGGTACAGCAACTACATACATAAACATATATATATATATATATATATATATATATATATATATATATATATATATATATATATACATACAGAAAGGCAATGCTTGGGGAAAGTGGAAAAGTAAATTAACACTGGCAGATACAGTAGTTTGAGTAAAAATTCTATAGTTCTATCCACTATTCTCCCTGCATACAGTTTAGGTGTGTGGGGGGGGGGGGGGTTGAGGGCAGAGGGGGAATCGGAAAGCAGTCAGCCACAAACTTTTTTTTTCCAAAGTGTTTTTTATTGTTTTCACACAAACATGTCATATACCGTACATACAATAGGTAAAAACATAAACCAGCCACTAACTTACACAGTTTTTCCAGAGCCCAGAGTGAAAGAGACAGTGGAACAATGGGCAGGAAATTCAGATCAATGTGAGGGTGCTTGCAGCTCTTTGGTTGTTCTGCTGTTCTGGCGCTTGCTTGCTCTCCCCTGACAAAGGAAGATCACCAGCAGGAGGCGGCCTCAGATTTAAGACGATCGGGCAAACTTCTGTGACAGTGTGCAGGAAGGAAAAGCTGCTCCTGGGTCCTAGTGGTGAGCGATCTGCCGGCCCTGTGCTTCCCCCCTCAGTCTGAGCAGCAGGGCGGTCCGAAAAAATAAAATGCCTGCAGCTTACAAAAACGGGCGCAGTGTTTAATGATTGCAGTGCTGCATCTAATCAGGCAGCCGGCAGCCCATTTAAACACAGGACAGAGCGGCCCCTCGGTCATTTGCCCGAATAGGCAGGTTATCAGTCTGGGCCTGGTACCAGAGTGCCTTGCACCAACATTTGTTTGTTTGCATGCGGATTGTCCTCTCGCTTGAGCTGAGGGCCTGGGGCAGGAGCACCTGGGCCACCGATCAACTTTGGTGAGTTATTCCATTGGTGAAGTTTTGTGCTTAAATATTTCTGGTTTGTAGAGTGAAATACCGACTCTCTCCATCCATTTCTATGGGAATTTTAAAGGAGTATTTATCAAAGGGTGAACTTTAACTTACACCCATTGATAAATACTCCCATAAAAATGAATGGAGAGTGGCGGAATTTCACTCTAGCGGACTGTGGTTGTCTCTAACTTCACTGTTTGATAAATATACCCCATAAAGTCATAGCCATAATTTAGTACCATGTTGACACAGGAACAAGGTGGACCCTGCTCATTTAAAGTGGGTTATCTTTCTATTTAGGCCCTTTCCTATTCATCTTTCATTTTTCATTCAAACAATTGCCTGATTGCTAGGGTAAACATCACCCTAGTAACAAGATGGCTGCTGTAACTGATAGACAAGCTAAATAATATAAAAAGCACATCATAAAAATGTTCATTTAAAAGTGAACTGCCCTTTAAGGTAGGAAGGTATCAGGGAAATAAGAGAATCTCTTTAACAATGCTAAAATAGCTAAAGCTTAAGCAAAATTAATTTTTTTCAATGGAACAATGATCTCAATTACAAGGCCAAAGTTGGCTCAAGAACATTACAGGGCCCCGTTAAAGCTCTGAACTAACATCAGAACGAATTGCAAAGCTGTTATGTACAGTACTCACCCCCAAATAAAACGAATTAAAGAATAAATAAATAAATAATAATAAAAAAAAAAATATATATATATATTATGTGAAGTTCTGTCTACTTTTTTCTTATAAGGAAGCAAAGCGTTTCTCTAACATTGACAAATCTTGGGTTAAAATTATGACTCGAGCACACGAGATGCCTAATGTTGTGCAGTGCTGTGTTGGAGATGAGACTATGGGACAACTTCTTCCACACTTACTTGAACAGCTTGAAATCTGTCAAAAGTCTCTCACAGGGTAAGACCCATACATTGATTAAATAAAATATATACAATTACAAAAATTCATATCTAATTGAACATTAGCTGGACAGCTACATGTTAAATAATGCTTGGTTTTGTAAAAATAAACACCTTAAACTCTACTCCATAACCAGTATATGTTTTATTAGCAGAAGTTAATAAGGTGTCCCTTACAAGTGCCATGAAAAATGATTGGTCATATATTGTGAGTTGCATTCTTAATTTGCCCTATAATAGTTTAAAGCACTTAATATATTCAGCATAAACAAGAACCAGTGGGGGCTGACGTAGTAATTGCACGGAACACTTTTTATCATATATAACTGCTATAAATATGGCCCCTCCAAAGACTTACTTTACATCTTTTCCACCAGTGAAGTTCATGTACACTAAGGGGCCCATTTACTTAGCTCGAGTGAAGAAATAGAATAAAAAATACTTCGAATTTCGAATGATTTTTTTGGCTACTTCGACCATCGAATTGGCTACTTCGACATACAACTACGACTTCGAATCGAACGATTCGAACTAAAAATCGTTCGACTATTCGATAGTTTAAGAACTGTCTCTTTAAAAAAAACTTCGACCCCCTACTTCGCCACCTAAAACCTATCGAAGTGCAATGTTAGTCTATGGGGAAGGTCCCCATAAGCTTTTTAATGTTTTTTAGGTCGAAGAAAAATTGTTCGATTTAATCGTTCGATCAAACAATTTTTCATTCGATAGTTCAATCAAACTATTTGCGCTAAATATTCGAAGTCGAAGGATTTAACTTCGATGGTCGAATATCGAGGGTTAATTAACCCTCGATATTCGACCCTATGTAAATCTGCCCCTAAGGCATCTATGTGCATATCTGTGATGTTAAAGGGATACTGTTGTGGGAAAATTTTTTTTTTCAAAATGAATCAGTTAATAGTGCTGCTCCAGCAGAATTCTGCACTGAAATCCATTTCTCAAAAGAGCAAACAGATTTTTTTATATTCAATTTTGAAATCTGACATGGAGCTAGACATATTGTCAATTTCCCAGCTGCCCCAAGTCATGTGACTTGTGCTCTGATAAACTTTAATCACTCTTTACTGCTGTACTGCAAGTTGGAGTGATATCACCCCCTCCTTTCCCCCCCCCCAGCAGCCAAACAAAAGAACAATGGGAAGGTAACCAGATAACAGCTCCCGAACACAAGATAACAGCTGCCTGGTAGATCTAAGAACAACACTCAATAGTAAAAACCAATGTCCCACTGAGACACATTCAGTTACATCGAGAAGGTAAAACAGCAGCCTGCCAGAAAGCATTTCTCTCCTAAAGTGCAGGCACAAGTCACATGACCTGGGGCAGCTGGGAAATTGACAAAATGTCTAGCCCCATGTCAGATTTCAAAACTGAATATAAAAAAATCTGTTTGCTCTTTTGAGAAATGGATTTCATTGCAGAATTCTGCTGGAGAAGCACTATTAACTGATACATTTTGAAAAAAAACATGTTTTCCGATGACAGGATCCCTTTAAGGTTAACTCTCTCTGTTAACGAGAAAGTTATAACCCAGAACAAGATATCTATACCTTATACTAAGAGGCCCATTTATCAAAGGTCGAATTTCGAATTCATGTGAGGTTGTTTTTTACTCTAATAAATTCGAAAAAACTGGAAATCCGATTGGGAGGTTATTTAAGAAAAAAAATTTGATTCAAATTACGATATTACTCCTAATTTGAATTTGTGAGTTTTGAGCAAAAAAAAAAATCGAAAAATTCGACCCTTAATAAATCTGCCCCTAAGTTTCTTGGACTTTTAAAAGATTTGGACTGAAAAAGGGCAAAACAGAGATACAAAAGGTGTGTAGTTTACTACAGAGGCATACAGCCCTTACTAACTTTATCAATTTACTTTCAACTTATTTTCAGATACTTGGAGAAAAAACGGTTACTCTTTCCACGTTTTTTCTTTGTATCGGATCCTGCTCTTTTGGAGATATTAGGTCAGGCATCTGATTCCCATACCATCCAGTCCCATCTACTTAATGTTTTTGATAACATTAAGTGTGTCAAATTTCATGAAAAGGTATGTTATAAAAATATTTTATTGTTTTCAAAATCCTTAGTAAATGACTACCTTTATATTAATAAAAATCCTTTTGTAATTTCCTTTTACAATCTGTTTCTTACAAAATAGGTATATGACAGAATTTTGTCAATATCCTCTCGAGAAGGAGAAACTGTTGAACTAGAAAAACATGTCATGGCTGAGGGTAATGTGGAAGTTTGGCTCAATGCCCTCCTAAAGGAATCCCAGTCCTCCCTCCATCTTGTGATTCGACAGGCAGCAATTGGTATTCAAGACAGTGGATTTCAGCTCATAGAATTTCTTTCCTCTTTTCCTGCTCAGGTATTCTCAGCAACATTTTTTCTATAAATATATTATTATTATTATTATTCTCATCATTTTTAAATAATGGTATCTATTTTATTTTGAAATCAAGTGCAACGTTCTAGAATAGATGCAAAACTGAATGCATGTATTCTAGTCACAAATTAACTTGTGCATATACTCCTAGCAACTTTTGGTGAGTGTCCTTTTATCTTGTTTACATGGGTTGACTGCATAACCTCTAATGAACTCTCAAAGTTCTGAACTTGGCAGTAATTGCTGGGTTACCCTACCTGGGGAATAGTATGCTACAGTATTCATTTTCGCATCAAAGTCTGCATGTCAGGTGCCTTGCTTGTCAGTGCAGAGTGATGTTGGGGCAAAAAGGAAGTGGATTTGCTTTTTCTCCACCTCGCTTAGATACACTAAGGGAGGAATTATCTTGTCTGACATGTCCCTTAAACAGATATATAAGCAGGTGTCAAATGTCACTTATGGCTTTTACCAGAACTGTAAACTGAAAACCTGTCCCATATGCAATAGGACATTTGTTGCCAAGGAATAGATTATCTGGGTCAACAGATATAAATGTAAAAAAATATTTTCACTCTGATCCTTTAATAAATAAATAAATAAATAAATGAATGAATATGCAACCATAAGCAGACCTTCCTTGAAAAATGTGACTAAAGTGTTAGATACATCTTAAAATATAAGAGTAATGTGTGTGTATGTACAGTATAGATACCGGTATATATAATACACACACAGACACCCCATGGATGAAAAATTATTCTGTATGATGCACTATGATGAATTTTGTGTGCAGGAAAAGCAGGCACATCAACTGGTGTAACCCCTAAAAAAAGGCCCAACAGAAGTTATGATGTAAGTATAGTTTCAGGATGTGTGTAAACATATAGGGCTCTATATGCAAACATATAGGGCTCTATATTATAGACCCTTGCATATAGTGCAAAGTGCAGGGCAAAAAAAGTGCTTATAAGCCAAATATTTCGGCAATTAATAGGAATAAACAGATTCTGCTTTAGGACCCAGCAACTTTGTTGTTCAGATCAATATATTTACATATGTGGACCATTCTCTTTTTATTTTGAGTTAAGTTAGAAAAATTTGTTCTTTTTTTTCTGGGAAGGTTGGATTGCTTGGAATTCAAATGATATGGACAAGGGATGCTGAAGATGCCCTGACTAATGCTAAATATGATAAAAAGATAATGCAGAAGATAAACCAATCTTTCCTAGATCTTCTGAACACACTAATCGATATGACAACAAAAGATCTCAGTTCCATAGAGCGTGTTAAATATGAAACCTTGATCACGATTCACGTGCACCAGCGAGACATTTTTGATGATCTGGTAATATATGCATTTAATTAAACGGAATAGTAATCCTGTTATTTATGTTTATAAAACTAAGGAACACTCAAAAAGGAAATCTAGTACAATTATTATTATACTGAAGCTTTAAAGTGTAGAATGTTTCTGATTTGCGCAATGAGGACTTTCATAATTTCAAAATTTTGTAACCTTCAACCAGGATTTACAGTAGCTGGCATCATATGTACTACATAACTAAATTGACCCATTATGTTTACATTAAGAAACATGTTAACAGAACAGACATGTGATCCCTTATCTAGAAATACTTTATCCAGAAAGTTCGAAATTATGAGATCATCTCTCATAGATTCCATTTTAAGCAAATATTTCTAATTTATTTTTAAAAAAAAATATGTTATAAAACAGTACCTTGTACTTCATCCTAACTAAGTGGCATAAACAATCCTATTGGGTTTCGAGTTCGAGAAGATAAAAAAAAAATACATGCTCATTGAACCCTATCTTATTTAGGAAAAAACTGTATGGAGATCCATATTTTGGAAATATCTATTATCCGGAAAAACTTAGGTCATGAGCATTCCAGCTAATAGATCCTATACCTGTGCTAATTTTTATTTACCTTTCAGTTTAGACACATGTAATGCAGTGTTATGATTTTTTATGTATGATTCCAGTTTGAAGAAGGCTGAAAGCAATAAAAATTATGCAAGCATAATGGACTATAATTCAGAAATACAACCAAGTCCATGCTTATATCCATAAAACTGTATATATATGTAAGTCTATTTGGTGCACCTCTTGCTCATAACTTCAGTCAAACATAATCCAAGTGTGTTTGTGTTCATCAGGAAATGTTATATTTATTTGCTATTTTCTTTCTAGTGTCGAATGCATATTAAAACACCAACAGATTTTGAGTGGCTAAAACAGTGCAGATTTTACTTTAATGAAGATTCAGACAAAATGTTAATCAACATAACTGATGTGACTTTTATCTACCAAAATGAGTTTTTGGGCTGCACGGATAGACTTGTCATCACTCCACTGACAGACAGGTACAGACTCGTCAACTTATTTTAATCCACCCTCAGGCTATATTTGTAAAGATGTGCTTAGATACTAAATTTAATAATTATAATAAAATACAATGATTATGCTGTTATATTAGTAGGAAAGTTAGAAAGCAACAGAATTATTTTGAGAAATATTAAACTTATCTGGCAACAGCTAAGATACCAGCTGATTTTTATGATCTGACTATAACTCAAAACATGGGAGTATTAAAATATATAATTGCAAAATCTTATTTTACAGGAAAAGTGCTACAGTAAAGTTGAGCAATAAAGTCTATTAATTTTAAAAAAATTCAATTAAATTAATTAAATTAAAATTCCATGGATCGTTTTGGTATCTCAATGGATAAGTGCTCATGGAAAAAAACACTTGTTTATAGTGAAATATACTTTTTTAAGAAAAACAGTTGATTGCTGAAAAACCAAGTGAGATCAGGAATTTGCAAGGTTTTCATCAGTTGCCTGATCATGAGTGGTTGAATGTAAATGTGAATGCCCTTACATATGATAGTAATAGTAGTGTACAGAATGTTAGATAATTGTGGACCAGTTTGCAATAGAGGAAAAACAAAAGGTATTCAGTTTTAATGTGTGTCAAATATTTGTTTGTAAACTTGTAGGTGTTACATCACTCTTGCTCAAGCACTGGGTATGAGTATGGGAGGGGCACCTGCTGGTCCTGCAGGGACAGGGAAAACAGAAACTACAAAAGACATGGGCAGATGTCTTGGGAAATATGTTGTTGTGTTTAATTGTTCTGACCAGATGGATTTCCGAGGACTTGGGAGAATTTTCAAAGGTAATATTTTTTTGAAATCCATGAGTGCTTTCTGCCTATTCTCAGTTGTTGGAACAATCTTGAATCATAAGTATAGTTGAAGGTTCTTGCTGTTTATTAATATGATGATTATTTTATTGTGATTAATATATATCGATGAATACATTGTTTCATTTGCAAAGTATACATGTGAAGTTTAGGGGGATAACAGCTGGATTTGCAGCATAAATGCAGGCCACTTCAAAGTGAAAGGAAAAACATTCCATTTATTTTGAAAACAAAAGTGTGGTGTTTATACAAATGGCCTGTAGATGTCACTGTGCTCAAGACATACTGTGCATACTTCCTGGTAGCTTAAAATTGAAAGTTACTATTGTGTAATGCCTGCATGACTCTGCTAATAAAGCACTGTTATATGCTACTCATCCTCAGCTACCCAAAACATAACAAAAAGGCTTCCAACGGCAATCAAATTGCAACAGAAAAGACAGCTTTAGTAGTAACATAATGTCCACCAATAAACAAAATAGCTTCAGTGGTTTTAGCTTTCAGTACCCCCAAAAGACTAACCAGTCTTGGTCTCTCGAAAAAAAAAAAACACCGGCAAAATATCCAACTGGTTATCAGATCCTCAGGTGTCTGAAAGTTCAGCAGGTGAAACAATCCAGGGCAGCTCTCTTGTGCAGCTCCTACTCATTCACTGCACACCTGCTGCTCACTCCCTTAAACACCTCTTGGCTGTCCAGCCCACACCTCTGGCTGGTTAACCCTTTGGTGTTTCTTAAAGGAGAATTCAACCCAAAAGTTAAAAAACTCCTACCCCCTTCCCTACATAGATCGCCTCCCTCTTCCCCTAGCCTAAGTGTTACCCCAGGCAAATGCCCCTAACTTTTTACTTACCCCATCTTCTTCTCTTAGGAAATCTTCGGAATGAGACCGGCATGACGGCACATGTGCAGTTGTAGCAATTTTCTGTTTCGTGACAACTGCGCATGCACCAAAACTCACGAAAATTGCAGAAGTACCGGTCTCATTCCGAAGATTACAGAAGTAACTGAAGATGGCGCCCGTGAACTCCTATGCTTGAATCTGCACCGAGGGGTAAATAAAACATTAGGGGCATTTGCCCGGAGTAACATTTAGGCTGTTGGGAGGAGGGAGGGAGGACTATGTAGGGTAGGGTGTAGAGTTTTTTTAACTTTAGGGTTGAATACTCCTTTAAATGGATGGCTAAGAACCTAAAGACAGGGGATACATATCTGCCATCCACGATATATCCCCTCTGGGCTGTACAATGTGTATATAAGATCGCACAGTAATCCTGTATTGATAATATGATTTACTTCTGTAATATACATTTCATGATTTTTTTTTGGATAGCAGCAACTGATTGTTGGTGCTTGATTTAATTAGTAAAATCAGGATTGCATATAATTAGATACTGAGAAGACAGCAATCTGCACAGCATAATTGAATACTTGGTTTATCTTCAATATTTATAAGGTTTTATTTGTCTAATTTCGTGAATTTTGCTTCACACAAATTGTATCAAGCTGCTCTATAACTTTTACCTTGGTGGTTGTTTAAGGTCTTGCTCAGTCTGGCTCCTGGGGATGCTTTGATGAATTCAACCGAATAGACCTTCCAGTACTTTCAGTTGCTGCACAACAGATAGCAATAGTGCTTACATGTAAGAAAGAAAGGAAGAAAAATTTTATCTTCACTGATGGAGACAATGTGGAAATGAACCCTGAATTTGGACTTTTTTTAACCATGGTATGCTGGAAGTTTATGATGTATGAGCATTATGGTAGTTATAAACATACTGGTGCCTGCACTGAAATTGCTTGAAATGAATCAATCAAATGTGGAAAAATAAACAGGTATCCCAAAATAATCAATAGATAAAAGGGAGAAATGTTTGTGCCATGGTTTAGAGGCCAAAGATGAAAGGGCTTATACTGTTGGAGTGAAGAGATGTAGTTCTTACCAAGTTCAGTCTTGACCCGATGTTGGTTGGAAGCCCCTACTGGTACATTCATGTCAACTGTTTTTTTTTTCCTTGGTATATAAAAGGTTGGGGGTAGCACTGTTACATGATATTGCTCTTATACTCGTGGATAAAGGTCCCATTAAAGAGAGAGTATTTGGATAAGAGCAGATTTAATCACAAGTAATATATATATAATTTATTTCAAGATTTTCAGTGTAATTGCACTGCCAAATCCTTTATGTGCTGCTAAGTACTATGCAGCAACATAGGCAGAAAACTCTCAACCTTTGCACAGCTTGGCAGGGAGCTTATGCATTTAAGTTTACATAATTTTTTTCTCTTGGAGAGTTACATGATTTTGTTATTTATAGAAATGGTTCATTATAGTTTACAGTTTATTTTATATTACTATGGTTATAGAAAGAGCTGCATAACTTCTTGTTTGTTTTCTTTTTACGAATACAATTACTGGCCACATTCTGGTTGGAAATGAAATAATTTAGTTTTTTGCTAAAAGTGAAGCTTCATATATACATTAAACTGATATTGAAGAAAATGATAACCAATTCTTTTTCTTTATAACTAGAACCCTGGTTATGCTGGGAGACAGGAGTTGCCAGAGAATTTAAAAATCAACTTCAGGTCTGTGGCCATGATGGTACCTGACCGCCAGATCATCATTCGTGTGAAGTTGGCTAGCTGCGGGTTTATTGACAACATTGTTCTGGCCAGAAAGTTCTTTACTTTATATAAACTTTGTGAAGAACAGCTTTCAAAGCAGGTACAGTATACCTTGCAATATATGCAAGGTGTATATTTGGTGTGTTTACCACTGGGCCGGCTGCTTGTTTTCAGAGTAGTGCATCATAAAATCCTTAACTGATCATAAGCTGGTCACATGGATGGAGATAACATAATCTGAAACTCAATTCACCATGTTGCATATCCTCTCAATAGTCTCACTAGCTCTCAAAGAGCAGCCATAATACCTCATATACTGATGCAACTGCTCAATACCAGATGCAAAATTATGATTTATATTTTTTTATCCACAATTTAGTGTTCCCAATTTGGGCTCCTGCTAAGTAATCTGTTCTGCAACTTGCATTAACATTTCTAAAGCACACACTAATGTGCATCTTTGTTGATAAATCATATGCAAGATGCAGCCCAAGTTTGTTTTTATGTTGTGAATTGCACGTGACAGAGACCTTAGATTGTAAGCTCCACTGGGACAGGGGCTGATGTAATTGGTGTGTAAAGCCCTGAGGAAATGTGTAGGCACTATATATGTATCGGGAATAAATTAAAAAAAAAAAGTAATAAAGGCCTTTCCAGATGTTTGCTGTCTCTATAAATGAAATGTAAACATAATGCTACTTACTGTATATCAAAAACTGGCCTAAAGCAAGGCATTTACATAAAAAGCTGTAATACTTGTCAAATTATAGGAATGTGCATTAATGGTTTAATTTCTATAACATCAATACACTTTTGAAATACATTCTAATGCTTTGCCTGCCAAGGACATGTGCTGGCAGACACATGGTTTTGATGCCGGCGTCCAAATATTTTTCAGGTCCTTCCCATTGGACAACAATAAGAGTGGCATGTGCGCAAAGCGTTTAAAATACTTCAATAAAAATATATTGCACTTACAGAAGTTTCCTTTTAAAATGCTTTTAAAACCAATGCACAATGTTCCTCTAATAAGAGCTGGTGCTTCCTGTAATCTTGAGATCTCTGCGGTACTTTTTCCCTGTGTGCAGCCACTCTGCTCTGTGTATTGGGATGGGATAATAATAAAACCTGTTCAGTACATTGTGGCATCTAATCTGAGCAGTTTCTCTAAAGAGCTCCTCAGAGAAACTGCTCAGGGAAAAGTACCGCAGAGATCTCAAGATTACAGGAAGCATCGGCTCTTAAGAGAGGAACATTGCGCATTGGTTTTAAAAGTAAACTTCTGTAAGTGCAATATATTTTTATTAAAGTATTTTAAAACGCTTTCCGCACATGCCACTCTTATTGTTGTCCAAAGGGAAGGACCTGAGGAGCAACTGATAATTTCGATATGTGAATTAAATTCTGATCGTCTGTGAGTATAATCGACTTCCAGAAATGGGGTCTTAAGCCAGTGTGGATACCCACCTATTGTCTAAGAGAACTTTTTTCTTCTCATACTTGTGTAATCGCACTTTCATTTGATGGTGTTTTAAGTGTATATGAGATAACTTCACCTGTACTAATTTTAGGTTGGGTTAATACACTGATAGTGTGTGAATGCCTTCACTTTGAGGCGTAATCTTATTCAAGAAAGCTACACTATGGGGCACATTTATCAAGGGTCGAATTTTGAGGGTTAATAAACCCTCGAATTCGACCCTCGAAGTTAAATCGAATATCGAATTCGAAGGTTTTAGCGCAAATGCTTCGATCGAACAATCAAAGTAAAAATCGTTAAAATCCTTCGAATCGAACGATTCGAACAATTTTAAGCGATTGAAGGATTTTTATTCGATCAAAAAAAATGTTAAAAAAGTATGTAGTCGAACTATTTTTTAAAGAGACAGTACTTCGACTATCGAATGGTCGAATAGTCGAACGATTTTTAGTTCGAATCGTTCAAATCATTCGATTCGATCGAATTCAATCAAATTTGACCCATTCGATGGTCGAAGTACCCAAAAAAATACTCCGAAATGCTAATTTTTTTTCATTGGAATCCTTCACTCGAGCTTAGTAAATCTGCCCCGATATATTTTCTTGTTTTTTTCTTCATTTTTCCTTATTTCTGAGATGAGATTGGCAACACTCTTTGGAATTTTTGAATTACTTTTGGAGGTTGGAGAGAACCTTGAACTGGATATTACACTTGGTGTGGGACTTTCATTTTTAATAACTATTTTACACTTTTTTAAATGTGACATTTTTCACCTACTTTCCTTTAAGGTCCATTATGATTTTGGCTTGAGAAATATTTTGTCAGTATTAAGAACATTAGGTGCCGCTAAAAGAGCAAATCCAACTGATACAGAATCAACCATTGTTATGAGAGTTCTCAGAGACATGAATCTTTCAAAACTGGTAAGTATCCTTACCACAAGTAAGTAGCTTAGGTGTCCAACACCAGTGACTTGTTCAATGCAGGCCTTTTACCTTCACAACCTTCTTTTTAAAGATTTGTACATTGGTAACTTCTCTATCATTAATTGTTAAAAAACATTTTATAACCTAATATATAAACCATTATACTTCTTTCTAATGTTTTTATGCACAAATACTATCATGGTTGTAAAGGAAAATGGCTAATAAGGCAAATATGATCTCTAGCATATAGCTGGAAAAAAAAGACCATAACAGTGTTATTTTCTCTGTTGAGTATATTTATTGTCTGATTCTGTGGATTTCATTTTGTTGTAACTAGAAAAAGGCCAGATGTAATAATTTAGCTAGGGAACCCCCTCCCCATCTAGTTCAACCTTTTGGTTCAAATGAAACCTACAACCTGCTTTGCAGCTAGTTGACTGTTGACTGCAGCTGAGGAAGTTGAAAACTCTCATCTAAAGCCTTTCTAATTAGTCTTAGAAAGGGAAATATTTACTTACTGACACCACAATGGCAATGGGATCAGTCCCTGGATCATCTTTGTGCTAAAAAACTGTATTTCCTAACTTTCTAAATAGTCACACAAGTCTATCTTAAAACTATCTAATGTATCTACCTGTCAGACTTACCAGTATAATCCAGTCGTAGAAGGAGCTGGAGCAGTAGATAATGAACCCACAAGCGCCTCACACAACCGCTACCAACCTGGAGTGGAACAGGGAGCAGGGTTGTGGAGAGTAGCCAGTGAGACGAAAGCGAGGTACAAGGGATAAGGCAGAGTCGTAGTCAGGAAGTCCGAGGTCAGAAGGCAGGCAGCGAGATCCGTAAACGATAGACAGGCCAATAAGTCGAGACAGGCAGCAAGAATCACAGTCCAGGTGGAAGCAGAGGTCAATAACAGGAATTCGAGACGTGTAGAAAGCTAGGATTTCAGTTGAAACAACCTAATAACCAGGCAAAGCATCACAGTCAGAATTAGGTTTAAATACTGCTACTTTGGCGCCAAACTGGCGTCATTTCGCTGGCGTCGCAGTGCTGACGCCAGCACGTCCGTCATGGGCGTATTCGCCTGCGTCCTTGCGCCAGCGCCTTCGCGCCCGGCGCCGGCGTCTTGCGTCACGCGCTGGCGCGCATTAGCGCGCCCGCGCCGGACAGAACGCAGAGCCGATTCCTCACATTGCCCCCCATCAAGGAGCGGCCTCAGGACGCGACAACCAGAAGGCTTACCAGGGTAGGTTCCATGGAATTTTTCCAGCAGCTCTGGAGCGTGAATGTTAGAAACTGGTTCCCAAGAATTCTCTTCCGGACCAAAGCCCTTCCATCTCACCAGGTACTGGAGCAGTTTGCCTCTTAACCTGGAATCCAGGATCTCCTCAACCTCAAATTCTTCTTGACCATCAACCACAACAGGAAGCGGAGGAGGAGCCATACACCCAGGAAATCGAAATGTTGAAGCTGGTTTCAAAAGGGCAGCATGAAATACTGGATGAATGTGCCAGGATGCTCGCAGTTTAAGATGAAAAGCCACAGGGTTAATCTGACGGATAATAGGAAAAGGACCCAGGAAATGTTGACCAAACTTCCTACCGGGACAAGAAAGCTTGAGGTTAATAATTGAAAGCCATACACAGTCACCCACCTTAAACTCTGGGTCACCTCTCCGTCTTCGATCTGCATAAATCTTAAAGTTTTGTTGAGCCTTTTTCATATTTTCTTGGAGTTTACGAAAATTATCAGACAGGAAAGTTAACCGGTCCTTGACTGCCGGAACTAAAATATCAGCAACAATAGAAGAGGGAAAAGTTACTGGATGAAGACCATAGTTTGCGAAAAAAGGGGACTGATTGATGGAAGAATGATGAGCATTATTATAAGCAAACTCTGCAAGAGGAAGAAGATTCACCCAGTTGTCTTGAAGATACGAAGAATAACATCTCAAATATTGTTCGAGTGTCTGGTTAGTTCGCTCAGTCTGACCATTGGACTGAGGATGAAAAGCAGAAGAAAGGGACACCGAAATCTTGAGTGCTCCACACAAGGATTTCCAAAACTGTGACGTGAACTGCGGTCCCCGATCCGACACCACTATCAGCAGTCTCAGAGGCAGAAGGAAGCTTAGGTAGAGACTTAAAATGGGCCATCTTGTTAAACGGTCAACAAAAACAACAGTGGTGGAACAATCACAGGACAACGGCAAATCAGAAATGAAATCTAAAGAAACTGATCCCCATGGACGAGAAGGTACTGGCAGTGGTTGAAGAAGACCAATAGGCCTAGAATGAGAGTCCTTGGATCTGGTGCAAATTTCACATGATGAGACAAACTTAAAGCAGTCTTTAGCCAACCCAGGCCACCAAAATAATCTCTTAGCAGAAATAATGGTCTTTTTAATACCTGGATGACCCGCCAGTTTGGAATCATGAATATTTTTAAGGACCTCTAAACGCATTTGTTCCGGAACAAAAATCCTGCCTCTATGAAGAAGAAAACCTTCCTTGGAAACTAATGATGGTTCATGAATATTTATGGATGCATCTTTGATTCCATCTATAAGAGTAGACTGTAACAGAAGAAAATTATTAGAGTTTAAGATCGTCTCAGGAGCCAGAAGAAACTCATCTTCAGGGGCGAACATTCGTGATAAGGCATCCGCCTTAACATTCTTTGACCCTGGTCGGTACGTGAGATGAAAATTAAATTGCATAAAAAATAAAGCCCACCTTGCTTGTCTAGGTCTCAACCTCTTAGCAGAACGTAGGTACTCCAAATTCCTATGATCCGTAAAGATGAGAATCGGATGTTTAGACCCCTCAAGGAGATACCTCCACTCTTCCAGTGCTAGCTTGATAGCAAGTAACTCACGGTCTGCTACATCGTAATTACATTCACTTTTGGCCAACTTACGAGAGAAAAAAGCAACAGGATGAAGTTCCTCTTGAATCCCAGTTCTCTGCGACAAGACAGCACCCACTGCGAGTTCTGAAGCGTCAACTTCTAAGGTGAAGACACGTCAGGATGGTGAAGAATTGGGCCAGAAGTAAAGAGTGTCTTTAGTTTCTCAAAAGCCCCCTGAGCCTGTGGTGACCAAAAAAACTTTTGATTATTGCGAGTCAACTCAGTAATTGGAAGAATGACTTGAGAAAAATTCTTTATAAATTTTCTGTAAAAGTTTGCGAATCCAATAAAACGTTGAACAGCTTTTTTAGATGATGGAATTGGCCAGTCAAGAATTGCAGAAATCTTCCTGGAGTCCATCTGGATTCCCTGGGGAGAAATGGAGAAACCCAAAAAATCTACAGACGTTTGTTCAAAAACACATTTTTTAATCTTAGCATACAGCTGGTGAGTACGCAGACGTGCCAGGACCTTCTTCAAATGTAACCTGTGCTCCTCCAAGGAATTAGAAAAAATAAGGATATCATCTAAATATATGATGACGAAAATATCAAGAAAGTCCCTGAAGACATCATTAACGAAGTGCTGAAATGTCGCAGGGGCATGACAGAGACCAAAAGGCATGACCAGGTATTCAAAATGTCCGTAACGAGTGCGAAAGGCCGTCTTCCATTCATCACCTTCCCTTATTCTGACTAGATTGTAAGCACCCCGCAGATCCAGTTTAGAAAAAATCTTAGCCTCCGCCAAACGTTGGAATAGTTCTGGAATGAGAGGAAGTGGATAGCGATTTTTGACTGTAATTTTGTTCAAATCTCGGTAGTCAATACACGGCCTTAAAGAATGATCCTTTTTCTCAACAAAGAAAATCCCAGCTCCTGCCGGAGAAGAAGACTGCCTAATGAATCCTTTAGCCAGATTCTCATCTAAATAAGAACGAAGCTCCGAAAGTTCAGACTCAGATAACGGATAAACTCGTCCAAAAGGAATTTGAGCCCCTGGAAGAAGGTTAATAGGGCATTCATAAATACGATGAGGAGGCAACCTGTCGGCCCCTCTTTTATTGAAAACGTCCGTAAATTCCCAATAAGCTTGAGGAAGGAGATCATGGATTTCAGAGGCAGGAGATAAAGAACATACATCATTTGAAGAAAGAATACATTGGGAAAGACAAAAGTTTGAAAGAAAATTTACTTCACCAGTAGCCCAGTTGATGGACGGGTTGTGTTTCTGCAACCAAGGTAATCCCAGGATGACAGGGAATAAAGGAGAAGAAACCACATCAAAGTTCATGAGTTCAGCATGCCCTTTATTAAACAACACGAAAAGTGAGATAGTCTCTTGCACCACAGGGCCTGAAGTAATCAGAGAACCATCTGCCACACGAAGAGCTATGGGATTCTTTTTGGACTGGAGCGGTATCTGGAACTGTAGTGCCACTTTAATGTCCAAGAAACACCTGCTTGCCCCAGAGTCAAGGATTGCTTGAAGTTCGACCCGCTTGTCTCCCCACTGCAAAGATAAAGAGAGTCAGGAGAGGCACAGGAACATGACAACCAGTACAGTCCTTTTCAAAAATCCTCTTACCCGTTGGGCGGGTCGGACAACCCCGAAGCAGATGACCAGCTTGTCCGCAATAGAGGCAAAGGTTAAGTCTACGACGTCTAATACACTCCTCTGGGGTTAATGCAGACCTAATAGCTGCATTAGCTACATTGAAGACGGATGGAGGAACAGCTGGAGAACTTGTGGAAGGCATTCGGACAGGAGGAGGAGCGGATGGTAACAGCCACGTCTGAGGCAGAAGGCCTGCTTTCTCAGCCTTTTCTTCCTCCCTGGGTTCCCTGAGCCTCTGATCCAATTGGATTGAAATGAGGATGAGATCTTCCAGACTATCAGGAATACCAGTACGAGCTAACTCATTTTTTAAACTCAGATGAAAGTCCAAAACGGTACTGGTTCTTTAGTGCTGCTGGGTTCCATTCGGTATCATCCGCCCATTGCCGGAATTCCAGCGTGTAATCTTCCGCTGGACGGTCCCCTTGCTTCAGAGCACGCAGGGCTGCCTCAGCAGTGGTGGCTCTGTGTGGATCATCAAAAATAACTGCCATTGCATCGAAAAAAGAATCTACTGTGGCCAATACAGGACTTTGACGATCCATGAGACGGAAGGCCCAGGTCTGTGGTTCTCCCGTAAGAAAAGAAATGATAACCTCAACCCGGGTTTGCTCAGTGGGATATGTGTGGGGTTTAAGCGAAAACAGCAGCTTACAGTTGCTCCTGAAGTTCCTGAACACCTTTCGATCACCAGCGAATTTTTCTGGAAAGGCCACTTTAGGTTCGGAGATTTCTGAAGTAATCACCTGAACTTCTGTTGGAGCAGGAGGAGTTGCAGCAGCCGTGGAAGGAAGAACAACTGGCGGATGGGTTCTGATATGCTCCTGCAGCTTCGAATAGCCACTTTGCAGCTCTCGAACAGCTTGTGTTAGTGAGGACAGCTGTTGAGTTAGGACAGTAAATGGAGACGCTCCTTCAGCTGGATCCATCTTTGGGCCTGGTTATACTGTCAGACTTACCAGTATAATCCAGTCGTAGAAGGAGCTGGAGCGGTAGATAATGAACCCACAAGCGCCTCACACAACCGCTACCAACCTGGAGTTTAACAGGGAGCAGGGTTGTGGAGAGTAGACAGTGAGACGATAGCGAGGTACAAGGGATAAGGCAGAGTCGTAGTCAGGAAGTCCGAGGTCAGAAGGCAGGCAGCGAGATCCGTAAACGATAGACAGGCAAATAAGTCGAGACAGGCAGCAAGAATCACAGTCCAGGTGGAAGCAGAGGTCAATAACAGGAATTCGAGAAGTGTAGCAAGCTAGCATTTCAGTTGAAACAACCTAATAACCAGGCAATGCATCACAGTCAGAATTAGGTTTAAATACTGCTACTTTGGCGCCAAATTTCGCTGACGCCAGCACGTCCGTCATGGGCATTTTCGCTTGCGTCAGCGACCGCCGCCAGCGCCTTCGCGCCCGTCGCCGGCGTCCTGCGCCACGCGCCGGCGCGCATTAGCGCGCCTGCACCTGCGCCGGACAGAACGCAGAGCCGATTCCTCACATCTACCGGCCCTGAATAAAAAACACAATGGTAGCATTTAATGGTTACTGGGTATAAGGGATTAGCAAATTTTTTCTCCATGCATGGATTAGTAACCAGAAAAAAAGCAAGAAGACACTTCAATGTATTTGGAGTGGGAAAAAATTTGAGAAAAAATGCCCGCTGACTTACAGTCAATGTATTTGGAGTGAGAAAAAAATTGAGAAAAAAAAATACCCTTTGACTTTAATGCAGTTGGAATGACAAATAAAGTCGCCCATAGACTTGACTGTATTTTGCTACAAAACAGTTGCATGGCAAAAAAAGATAAGTTTTGCTAATTTTTCAGCAGTTTCGCAAATTTGTCCGCTATGCGAAAGAGTGCAGATTCACTCATTACTAGTTACTATGGTTTACGGCAGTGTATTTTATTATATATGGGGGATAAGTCTTTTAGTCAGCCAACTAGGTACAAAAGGGGCAATGTAATAAAAAGACTTAAGTTTGCACACAACTATGAGATTTTTGTTTTCAAACAGTGGACCAGTAAATGCTACCTGCTTATTGGTTGCTATTAATACACAAGTAGAAGAATTTTGTGTAAATGAAATGTAGTATTGGCTTCATTAAATGTAAAAAACAAATCTTATAAAGATAATCAGTCGATATTCTGCACCCTTTCTAAAATATTGAAGTTATTCTTCACCTTACCTCTAACAACCATCTCTTTGCATGTTTGTTTTGGAATTATATTGAAATGGTTATAGAGATACTGACACCAGAAATTAAACCATTTTTACATCTATCGTAGTATTGGCTTTGTTTGTAACTTTGTGATTTTGCCATAAAGTATTTGCTCAAAGCTTTTACATTACCCATCTGACTCATGCTTGTCTATGAGGGGGCTGCCATATTTGTGCAGCAGAAATCCGTTAGTATTAGAAACTTTAACTGACAGGCTGAGATGGAACAGTCAGGTTTAGGAAGATCAACTAAAAATTATTTACAAAAACAGACCTCTCAGCGAAAAACTATCAACATGACCTATAGGTAACTTTTAATGTACATTCATATTTTAAAAGTCGTTTTTTACGCCAGTATCTCTTTAACTCTAATACATTGCCTAGGCAAAGGAAACACAAACTAATGTATTTGACCTAACTGCCAATCAACCTCTGACTCCTGTATGAAGAGAGACAGTTTGCTGAGAGGGCAAGGAATGGCACATCATTTTTAATTGCTTATTTGCACAAGATGATGCTTGTTTTAAATTTTGGCAATCGTTCTACTCTTGGACCGTTGACTACATTACCCCATTTTTGTGTGTTTTCCCTATTTTTGTGCCAAAGGACAGGAAAAGAAGACAGTAGGGAGAACCAGTAGGGAGCATATATTTCTTATTCTAATTAAATATATAATCATACTAATTAAAACCAATTGTTTTTAATTGCATAATCAAAGAAAATATAAATCTAAGCAACTTCATTAAATATATTTAAAGGTTTTAAAGTTGTTAAAGACCAATTTCCCCCCTAGCTTGCTTACAAGCTAGCAGGCTTGCACCAAGGATGCAAACAATGTATATATTTATTTATATTGGAAAGTTGATTTTTACATTGTGTTTCACAGTTTTTGGGTGGAAAATGCTGGTTTTGATTGCTACACTTTTTTGCAGCATGTCAACAGCATTTAGCTAAGTCAAATAAACTGGTATATTTAGCCTTCTTGTATTATTCTGGTCTCCAAAACCCCTTGTTTCCATTCAAAACAATGTAATCATTCAGTCCAGGTAAATGGGTAATGAAACAATGTATAACATGATAGAAAAATTCTACCTTTACCAATACGGTTCTGTGCTTGATGTTGACCCAATTCACCTACTTATTTTTTTAGATTGATGAAGATGAACCTTTATTCTTAAGTCTGATTGAAGATCTTTTTCCGAGCATACAGCTAGACAAAGCTGGTTATCCTGAGCTTGAGGCAGCTATCATTAAACAGGTAATAAAAACATTTTAAAGAGAATGGATGGGAAGTAATTATTACACAGCAGCTTTTTTACTTGGTATATACCTTTAAATATAAGATCCAAAAAGGGTTTTCTTTTTAGCGTGTAGTTGTACCTTGATGATTATTTCTTCAAATCCTCTTCAAAAGGCAAAAGGATGGCAATCCTATGCAGAGTGATTATCAAACTGTTTGGTGGACCCATGGCATTCATATTTAGGATGTTTTACCTTTTGTACATAATGCATTGTGTGACATAAATGCAGTAAATTGCAAGCTTCTAATAAATATGTATTTTCTAAATACTGTATATGGTTTTCTGTGTTGACATTTTTTGTGACTTTATGCCACAAATGAAAATATGCATATGAATTTTCATGGTTGACACTCTTGCTGCTGCAAAATAAGCACCCATAATGTGCAAGACTCCAAAACAGTATGGAGACCCTAGAAAACCAATTTTTTTTAATATAGTACACATTCTGTTGTAAAATGGGTAAATGTCTTTCTATGTAAACTGCAAAGCTATGCTCAACATAGTTTTATTTCGAAATTTTTTAAAAAAAGTTCAAAGTTTGCATTTTTCCATATTTTATGCCCCACATACTAAATATGAATGTCAGGGGTCTAATGAATAGTTTGATGCCCAATATATAAACATTTACCAAACTATGTGGCATGTAAAGGACCCCAAATGAAAATATAGTGCTCATATTTTTCACAATCAAAAACAAATAATCAAGAATGTTTTTTTGGCTAGTGTAATTGGTGGTATGAATTGCAGTTTTGCTTGGCCAAATAAGGTTCATGGGAACAAACAAACACCTATGAAGAACTGAAAATGGCTAAAAATTCTTGAAAGCCTAGCCACTCTTGAGAGGCTTGCAACTGTAGCAGGTGGAGTTCAGAATGAAGGAGAATGGCCATTCTCCCCTAGATACAACTGAAAGCCCAGCTTTAGGTTAGTTAGCAGTAGATATGGAGAGAATAGCTATTTGCCATCCTAGATATTTTTGGAACTATGTCTGAAGACCAACATACTGATATTTTCCTAAATTAGTTTCATGAGCTACTGGGGGCGTTAATAAAAATCTGTACTAAAAAAGCTTAACAACCACAGACTTCCTAAGATTAAGTGCAGAAGTCTGTTAAATATGTTAAGCCCTGACCTTGTCTATGCTTCTTACGCAGAGCAAAAAAGATTTGTCATACAGTATTTGACCTTAAAAAAGATACTGACACCAGGAATTATGCCTTTTTTACATCTATCATAAAATTTACTTTGCATGCTACTTATAATTTTGCCATAAAGTATTTGCCCAATGCATTTACATTACCTATTTGACGCCCAGTGTTAGTCTATGAGGGGGTTGCCATATTTGTACAGTAGAAGTCTGTTAGCATTAGAAACTTTAACTGACAGGCTGAGATGAGTCAAGTTGGCAAAACAGTCAGGTTTAGGAACTTCCACTAACAATTACTTACAAAAACAAACCTCTCAGCAAAAAACAGCATGACCTATAGGTAACTTTTGGGGACACATTTACTTAGCTCGAGTGAAGGAATAGAATAAAAAATACTTCTAATTTCGAAGTATTTTTTTGGCTACTTCGACCATCGAATTGGCTACTTTGACCTTCGACTACGACTTTGAATCGCACGATTTGAAATAAAAATCGTTCGACTATTCGACCATTTGATGGTCTAAGTACTGTCTCTTTAAAAAAAACTTCGACTACCTACTTTGCCACCTAAAACCTACCGAGCATCAATGTTCCCCATAGGCTTTCTATCCAATATGTGATCGAAGAAAAATCGTTCGATCGATGGATTAAAATCCTACGATTTTTCCTTCGATCGTTCGATTGTACTAAATGCGGTAAATCCTTCAACTTCGATATTCGAAGTCGAAGGATTTTACTTAGACGGTCGAATATCGAGGGTTAATAAACCCTCGATATTGGACCCTAAGTAAATGTGCCCCCAAATGTACATTCATATTTTAAAAAGTAGTTTTTTAGTGTCAGTATCACTTTAAGCAATGCAGAGGAATGAGCTACCTTTCTTTAATGTGACAGTAGGAGGTGAGTAGGGACTAGCTAATGGCTGTAATAATTGTTTTTTAAGACAATGCTACACTTTATTTAAAGGGATTTTTCCAAATACATTCTCAGTGTGGTGTCTTTGCTCATACTCCTGGGGGAATGAATTGCCATATCTTCTGTGTTAAAACTGCATTATGAACATGAAGCTAAGTAATATCGTTCATAGCAGTGAAAATACATATGATAAAAGCAAATTGTCAAATTAAGATACTTGGATTTACTCAGTTATTTTTAAATGCAGGTTGACGGAGCAGGTCTAATCTGTCATCCACCTTGGAAACTTAAAGTTATTCAGCTTTTTGAAACACAGAGAGTAAGACATGGAATGATGACTTTAGGACCCAGTGGGGCAGGAAAAACAACATGCATTCACACCTTGATGAAGGCTATGACAGGTAATTTATAATCTAGTGGAATATTGTTATGTTCTGCTTTCAGTAGTTTAAAATGATTGAATATGTTGAATGTATACGGCCATTACTTGCTTCAAGGGAACAATTTGCAAAGTCCTATCAAACTGGGAAGTTACTGTTATTGTATTTGAAAAACTACCATTCTTCCTGAACATTTTTCAGGAACTCTTTTAACATTCTGTTATTTTCTGTAATTTAAGATGTCAATTTTCATACATTTATCTATTTTACAAAAGTTGTAGTTTGTTTTCTTTTGGTTCGGATATCTTTTCACTTGCTCTTTTAGTTAAATCAATAAGAGGTGTAGGATCCATAGTTCAGAAACCTGTTAGCTGGGTAGGGTGGGAGCTACAGCAGGGAGCTGGCCACTGCTCCTGTATAAACTATATCAAACAAGGGAAAGTTGTGCTCACCACTACTTTTTAAAACCATTAGGCAGGGGTGCAATGAGGCTGTGACCAGAAAAAACATATAGACAAATACAAGAGGCCCTCTGCACTCAACCCATTATCAATATATTTAAGACATTGAGGCATTTTGTGCATGCAGCTACTAAAAAATGCCTTACCCTTTAAACAAAACAAAAAAATATATGTATAGTAGTTGCTTTATGATCATTGTTTTACTGTAATATAAAAAAATGGACATTTTCTGTGTTCACAAAATCATTCTTGATTGAACTAATCTCAATATCTGTAGATTGTGGAGAGCCCCACAAGGAGATGAGAATGAATCCAAAAGCAATCACAGCCCCTCAAATGTTTGGTCGTCTTGATGTAGCCACAAACGATTGGACTGATGGTATATTCTCCACTCTTTGGAGAAAGACACTTCGGGCAAAAAGAGGTAAGAAAAAATGTGTACTTACAGCAAAGTATTCATATTAATATGTACAATATATGAAATTTGGATATACATGTTTTTTGCTACTCACTTGGATGCAAATTAACAAGCACACAACTAAGGGACAGAAATAATTTGTATACTATTTTCCACAGGCATAGGAATGGCATAGCTGAGGGCTTAGTTCACTGAATAACACAAGAAGGATGACTGTACATTGCTATTAATGTATTTCATGAAATATTATACATTTTAAATAATGTATGCAAGTTAAAATGGGGTTTAAGTGTGGGCTTTGACGGTAGTAGTAACATCTCACAGGCTTCGTTTAAAATGTGGCACAGATGCCTACTAATAACCTCACTAATTCTCAAATGATGCATTGAATCCACTACTTTGGGATTCAGCAGATTCAGCTGAATCCAAAACCGACTCAACTTCTAACTTAGGGCAGGGCTTGAAAAGAACCAAACCATGGCAAAAAAAACTGACTTTGTTTGGTCAAAAGTCACATGATTTTAAGGGTTTGGTTTCGGTATGGCTAGGCAGTTGGATTCTGCCTAATCCTGCTGAAAAAGACTTGGATTTAGTCAAATCCGGGATTCAGTGCATTTCTATATAATTATCTTCATAATGCCACCATTCTGTACCTATTAATTATGTTTTTCTGCATGTGGAATTGGGACTTTTTTAGCTGTGTAGCCCTATTAGGTCCTTGCAACTAGCAATTCTACCTTGTTTTCCTTAAAGAAAACTATATGCAGCAATTATTGTGGTAAACTTTGGCAACAAACTTAATTTTTTCTGAATATATATATTATAGAGGTCATCAAATGACAGTGACAATCTAATTCGAAGAGTTCAACAGGACTAAAATGTTGTTTTCCAATTAATCCAGTCTGATAATGTTTTTTGTCTGCTATTAGATTACATTATTTCACACTTTTTTTGTTACTTCTGCATAGTCAAAAAAGTGTTATAAAAAAAATAAAACAAATCAGAATTTATAGTACAACATAATATATGCAATAAACTTAGCTGTAGCAAGCAATGCCAGTCAGCAGCAAAAATGGTCAGCAAAGAATTGTTCTGTATTAAGAAGTGTTTACATTCAAGAACGTTCATACCTAGAGGCCTATTTATTATGCTGTGTAAATCAAAATTCGTCCGGAAAATGGTGTAAAAAGCTGTGTAAAATAAATGGCAAATTTATCAAGGTGTGTTTTATTTTACACCACAAGAACACTGGATTTGCCACCAATATTTTACACTGCTTCAGACTTTTGTAAGTAAGTTCCAGAGGAAGTTACTCAAAGAGAAATTACACCATTTTTAAGCATCTTTTTACACAGTGTTGTCTGCCGACGTGTGGCAAATTATTCTGATGTTTTTCACACAACATAATAAGTCTACCCCTTACTTTATAAAAGCTAATCTGGTATTAGATTACATTGTTTCATACTTTATTATGTGAATTATTCATTGAACAAAAAGTGTTATGAAAAAAATAAAACAAATAAGAATTCATAGTAAAACATATGTATAATATATGCAATAAATGTAACTGTAGCAAGCAAATCCAGTCAGAAAAAAGGGTCAGCAAAGAATTGTCCTGTATAAGGAGGTGTTTACGGTCATACTTAGTTTAAAAAGTTTAAAAAGCTATCTAAGAGCTGTGTTTGGAAATAATTAGAAATTTGCAATTTTCCAAACTAGAAAGAGCACTTGATGGGAAAATAATACAACTCTAAGGGGCAGATTTATCAAGGGTCGAGTTTTGAGTTTAAACTACCATGAACTTGAAATTTGGTTAAAAACCAAAAAATCAAAAAAAAATGTTCAAATTCGGGTGAATGGGATCAACCCGCAAACTCAAATCGAATTCAAATGTTTTTTTCTCCAAAAACCCCCCTAGATTTTCAGGAAGGCTGCAAACAACTCCAAATTGATCACAGGAAGTCCCCCATAGGCTAAAACAGCAATTCGGCAGGTTTAAGGTGGTGAATAGCCGAATTTGAATACTTAAAGGGTCAGTACATGATAAATTTCAAATTTGAATTTTTTTAAAAAACCAAATCGAATTTGAACTATTCCCTAGTCAAATTCCACTAAAAAATTCTAATTCTTCTAATTTTCACTTCGGCCCTTGTTAAATCTGCCCCTAACTTTAACAGGAAGAAGTGTCAGAGGGAAAGACAGCTGTGTCCATTCATTTGCTTATGTAACCTAGCATGTATGTATGTTTCTGTGTGAGCACAATGAATCGTATGATCCAAAGGGCAACCTTAAGATTTAAAATGGCAGTTTTTATATTTAGATTGATCCATTTTCACATACTACTAGAAAAGTATATTTTATGAAAATGGTTTATTTAGCTAAATCGTGTTTTTTTAAAATATATTTATATAGAGAACTACAATATTAGAAAATCAACTGATATTCACAGGGCAGGTTTAAAAATCCTCTTGGGACGAGGACCGCATTGGGTCATCAGTGCAGTTCTCACATACAGCCTTATATCCCCATTGTTGTGATCTGATTGTTTGGCGATCCACCTCATGGTGGGCAAATTGGGGTAAGTAACTTTAATCAGCCAACTTACCATATTTACCCACACCGATATGGGACTTAGCCTCCAAATGCAAATGAACAATGCTAGATAACCAAGGCCATACGAAAGTAGTTGTATTAAAAAGCAATATTTATTATCAGCATGCCAAAATTACTAAAACCATTTAAAATAAGCAGCGCTGCTTGGGGGTGGGGATCCCAATATCCCTATTATTTCTCACTGTTAAATACAATGCAATAAGGGAGACTGCGTGAACGCTGTTGATAGAAGCCACCAATTGTTTCAGTTGTAACAAACTTTTGATCAAGTGCATGGAGCATCATTCTGAATAAATCCGTGATTAGGTGTTCATGAGAAGAGAAAAGCGATGTATCATCGGCTCATCGCAGCTGTGGTATAAGTCGCCAATAAGGTTCTTAATTCCGTGGCGAGAGAGATAGTTAATCCCGTAAGGTTAGTGAGTAGTCTGATATATAGCGGTATGTGGGGGCGGAGCCGGTGTGGGGTTAAATATTTGGTGCCCAGAATAGTTGAAGCTGTCATATGAACATTAGGCGCTAAAAAGATTGTCACTTATGTATATCCAATGGACATCAGAGTCACAGTGCCTTAGTGGTGTAGCGATCGCTATGCAATCATGTTCATCCAATCACGCTGTAGCAGGCCGCTGTTCAAGAGAGAAAATGTACTGACCGTAATGGATCACCTCCCACACTGAATACTCAACGCTCCGTGCTCACATCCAAATGTCACAACCGCTTATTCCGCTGTTGTGCATCGTCCTCAAGAGAAAGGGGGAAGAGGGATTCCAATATTCCCCGTGCAGCGCTGTACCTTGACAGCTGTTTCGCCGCTACCTGCGGCTTTGTCAAGAGACCGGCAGACCGGAAATGACGTCCTTTTAAGGGTAAAGTCATGTGACTCTAGTAGTCGTATTTGCTACAACATTGTTGCGTATGACCTTATATGTCACTGGTATCAATGCAATGACATTGGCAACTTAATGCACAGTCTAGAAACAACCTTTAAACAAAGGGAGACAAATTAACTCATCATATGTTAATGAAAGAATAGGCCATGTTGTGGCAATATCCACCTGATTGGTCACTATGTTTGTATACCCCCTAAGGCATGGTGATAAGTATACAATTAACAGTTTATCAAGCAGGCCATGAACGCTTGATACAAAGATCTTCAGTTATATGTGTATATATATATCCAATTTAGTAGATCAAACTCTCAAATATTTAATAAAGAGCTAATTCAATATACTGATAACACCAAGTTATCTTGATATATCACATCAATGTGAAACTAAAAAAAACAAAAAATAATAAATAATAAAAAAAAAATAAGGAAAAGAAAAGAAAAGGAAAAAGGGTGGGAACTCGGAGAGAAAAAAAGAAAGAAAATTATATATATAAGACGATAATATAAATATGTAATGTGATAAGATGAGAATATTGGGCATGCCGATCTGGACAACCATATTTGATGGATTTACCATGTATTGGACTATTAGACACCCAGTCTCCTCATTTGTTTACAAAGGCCTGGAAATTTAAGTGACCATTAAGACCAAATTCAGATTTGTAGGTGTGGAGTCTGAAAATCCATGTCGTTTCTAATTGTAATAGTTTGTTATCCAGATCGCCCCCCCTTATATCCCCATGAAGGCGATCGATACCTTGGAAATAGGAGCCTGCATAGTGTCCATTATGTATACAAAAAATGTGTTTGGCAATTGCTGATAGCAAATTGGAATTTCTTATATCACGCATATGCTCATATATACGTCTTCTAAAAGGTCTTTTCGTTTTGCCGACATATTTACTGCCATAGTGACAAGTGAATAGGTAAATTACATGTGTGGTCGTACAGCAAGTATAATAGAACATGTCATAGCTCACTTTTCCATTCCCAAAATTTGTGGACACTTTGATATATTGGCACTGATCGCAAGCACCAGACTTATAACTACCCAATGTTTTACAGCATGTCATTCTGGATTGTTGTTGAAAATGGCTATGGGTAAGTGAGTCACCAATACTGATGTTCCTCCTTTAGCCGAACAGGGGACAGGAGCGCACCAGTTTGCCTACAATGGGATCCTTTGATAATATGTTCCAATGTTTGTAGATTAAGGAACGAATCTCCTTGTCATTGGTATTAAAAGTCAATACTAATCTTGTTTCTTCCTGCGTCTTAGGGGAGGAGGACTGAATATTAAATTTCTGGGATTTATAAAGTAGGTCTTCCCTATTTAGGGACAAAGCATGTTGATATGCCCTACGGAGACACCGTGTCTTATAGCCCCGTAACTTAAATCTCTGGTATAGTGAGTAGGCCTCTCGTTTAAAGTCCTCATCTCTCATTCGCCTCAGTCTTATGTATTGTCTCATAGGAATGCCCTCAATGCATCTGTAAGGGTGCATTGACTGGGAATGAAGGAGACTATTTCCAGCTGTTTTTTTGCGATAAAGGTTAGTAAACACCTGGCCATGCTTATCTACTTTTATCTCCGTGTCCAAAAATTCCAATCTGGTAATATGATAGTTTAAAGTTAGGGTTAAATTAAATTTGTTGACATTGAGTTTCGCCACAAATTCCTGTAATTATTTTTCGGGACCCTGCCATATTAGCATAATGTCATCGATGTACCTGTGCCAACATAGCACATGGGACAGGTACATCTCATACTCCTCAGCCGAGAAGACATAATGTTCCCATTCTCCTAAACATAAATTGGCTTAGCTAGGGGCGCATTTAGCACCCATAGCCACGCCCTGGCATTGTAGATAGTAGGTGCCATTAAAAAGGAAGACATTATGGTGCAATACAAAATCTAATGCTTGCAGAATAAATCTATGTTGTTCAGAAATTGATTTATGTATACGTTCGAAGATCGATTACATAGTAAGTAAGGTTGAAAAAAGACACATGTCCATCGAGTTCAACCTTTTTTTTTTTTGTTTATTAACTACCTATCTGCCAGTTGATCCAGAGGAAGGCAAAAACCCATCTGAAGCCTCTCCAATTTGCCTTAAGGGGGAAAAATTCCTTCCTGACTCCAAAATGGCAATCGGATTAGTCCCTGGATCAACTTGGACTATG
Organism: Xenopus laevis; assembly: GCF_017654675.1. Classification (NCBI taxonomy): domain Eukaryota; kingdom Metazoa; phylum Chordata; class Amphibia; order Anura; family Pipidae; genus Xenopus; species Xenopus laevis. The sequence goes on along the minus strand of NC_054381.1, from coordinate 75,970,054 downwards.
AGCTATTTCCCATAACCCTGTATTCCCTTACTTGCTAAAAAGCCATCCAACCCCTTCTTAAAGCTATCTAATGTATCAGCCTGTACAACTGATTCAGGGAGAGAATTCCACATCTTCACAGCTCTCACTGTAAAAAACCCCTTCCGAATATTTAGGCGGAACCTCTTTTCTTCTAATCGGAATGGGTGACCTCGTGTCAGCTGGAAAGACCTACTGGTAAATAAAGCATTAGAGAGATTGTTATATGATCCCTTTATATATTTATACATAGTCATCATATCACCCCTTAAGCGCCTCTTCTCCAGCGTGAACATCCCAATTTGGCCAGTCTTTCCTCATAGCTAAGATTTTCACTACCTTTTACCAGCTTAGTTGCTCTTCTCTGTACCCTCTCTAATACAATAATGTCCTGTTTGAGTGATGGAGACCAAAACTGTACAGCATATTCTAGATGGGGCCTTACAAGTGCTCTATACAGTGGAAGAATGACCCCCTCCTCCCGTGACTCTATGCCCCTTTTAATACAGCTCAAGACCTTATTTGCCCTTGATGCTGCTGACTGGCATTGCTTGCTACAGCCAAGTTTATCATCTACAAGGACTCCAAGGTCCTTTTCCATAATGGATTTGCCTAGTGCAGTCCCATTTAGGGTATAAGTGGCTTGGATATTTTTACATCCCAGGTGCATGACTTTACATTTATCAACATTGAATCTCATTTGCCACTTAGCTGCCCAGATTACCAGTTTGTCAAGATCCTGTTGCAAGGATGCCACATCCTGGATGGAATTAATTGGGCTGGATAATTTTGTGTCATCTGCAAACACTGATACATTACTTACAACACCCTCCCCTAAGTCATTAATGAACAAGTTAAATAAAAGTGGACCCAATACTGAGCCCTGGGGGACCCCACTAAGAACCTTACTCCAAGTAGAGAATGTCCCATTAACAACCACCCTCTGTACCCGATCCTGTAGCCAGTTTCCTATCCATGTGCAAACGACTTCATTAAGCCCAACAGACCTTAGTTTAGAAAGCAGTCGTTTGTGGGGCACAGTATCAAACGCTTTGGCAAAATCCAAATAGATCACATCTACTGCCCCCCCACTATCCAGAATCTTACTTACCACATCATAAAATGCAATCAAATTCGTCTGACATGACCTATCCTTCATAAAGCCATGCTGATTGTTGCTCATAATGCCATTCATTAGGACAAAATTTTGTATGTGATCCCTTAACAAGCCTTCAAATAATTTGCCCACCACAGATGTCAAGCTTACTGGCCTATAATTGCCAGGCTGAGATCGTAATCCCTTTTTAAATATTGGAATAACATCAGCTTTTCTCCAATCCATAGGCACCATACCAGATGACAGTGAATCTGAGAAAATCAGAAATAAGGGCTGGTCTAAAACTGAACTAAGCTCTCTTAGAACCCGGGGGTGTATGCCATCAGGCCCTGGAGCCTTGTTTACATTAATTTGTATTAAAGCTTTTTGAATCATATCCTGAGTCAGCCACTGACTAGATTGAGCTGAACCATTCGTGCAGTTATTAAGTGAGCCTGTGAACCCAGACTCCTCTATTGTATACACTGAAGAAAAGAACTGATTTAACACATTTGCCTTATCTGTATCTGTTACAACCATACTGATACCATTATTTAATGGAGCAACACTCTCAACCTGCATCTTTTTACTATTAATATATTTAAAAAACTTTTTAGGGTTAGTTTTCACCTCCACCGCAATTAACTCTTCATTTCTTTTCTTAGCCTTCCGGATTGCTGATTTACAACATTTATTACAGTGTTTATATTCATTAAATGCAGCTTCTGTCCCTACAGATTTGTAGTTTTTAAATGCCTTTCTCTTCTTTCCCATTAACATCTTTACCTCTGTATTAAGCCACACAGGATGATTCTTAGAGCTTCTACGTTTAGTCCTTAAGGGAATAAATTGAGAACAGTAATGATTTAATATCATTTTAAAGGACAACCATTTCTGTTCTGTGTTTTTAGCTGAAAACCTAATGCCCCAATCAATGCTCTGTAGGGCAGCCCTCAAGGCACTAAAATTAGCTTTGGCAAAATTCATGGTTTTTGTTGCCCCAGTATATTTTTGTTTTTTGCACCAGACATTAAAAGATATAACATTATGGTCACTATTACCCAGGGGTTCAATGACTTGCACATTTGCTATAAGTTCTGGGTCATTTGAGATCACTAAATCAAGAATAGCATTTTTTCTGGTAGGCTCCTCAACAACCTGTGCTAAAAAATTGTCGTGCAATAAGTTTATAAACTTGCTCCCATTAACTGATCTAGCAGTACCGTTGCTCCAGTCAATATCTGGGTAATTAAAATCCCCCATTATCATTACTTTACCTAAACTAGCAGCCTTTTCTATTTGCATTAGGAGCTTTGTCTCTTCCTCCTCACTTACATTAGGGGGTCTATAGCATACTCCTACAATTAATTTGCTGGATTCTTTACAATTGGTGAAGAACTCCACCCATACGACTTCTGGCCCCTCATTTTCTAACATAACCTCCTCCTTTATATGAGCTTTTAAATCCTGCCTAACATACAGACATACCCCTCCTCCTTTTCTATTGCCTCTGTCCCTCCGAAACAAAGTATAGCCACTGATATTTACTGCCCAGTCATGCGACTCATTCAGCCATGTTTCGGCCACACCAATCACATCATATTTTCCTTCCATCACCAGCAGCTCCAGCTCTCCCATTTTACCAGTCAGACTTCTTGCATTTGTAAACATACATTTAATACTCGCACCATATTGAACATATGACATGTGGTCCTCCCTATCCTTAACAGTATCCCTAGCCAAATCTCCTCCCCCATTTTCCCTTTCTTTGCCCACTATCTCATCTAACCTGTCTACCACTGAATCTTTTACTGAACCCTCCCCCCCACACCTAGTTTAAAATCTCCTCCAACCCTCTAGCCATCTTCTCTCCCAAAACAGCTGCCCCATCATCATTGAGGTGCAGCCCATCCCTAGCAAAGAGCCTGTAGCCGACTGAAAAATCAGCCCAGTTCTCCAAAAACCCAAAACCCTCCTCCCTACACCAATCTTTTAGCCACGCATTAATCTCCCTACGCTCCCGCTGTCTCCTTAGCGTTGCTCGTGGCTCAGGTAATATCTCTGAGAAAATTACCTTGGAAGTCCTCGCCCTCAGCTTTGAACCTAGTTTTTTAAAATCATTTTTGAGGACTTCACCACCTCCTCTAACTTTGTCATTGGTACCTATGTGTACCAAGACCGCTGGGTCTTCCCCAGCCCCTCCCAATAATCTGTCAACTCGTTCCACCACATGCCGAACCCTAGCACCAGGCAAGCAGCAGACTGTTCGGCATGTAGGGGCCTTGCGACAGATTACCCTATCCACCTTTCTAATAATTGAATCCCCTATAACTAGAACCTGCCTTTCCTTCCTTGCACTCCCCCCACCACCCGTATTAGAGCCACTGCCTCCCGGGGTGCTCCGAGAGTCAGACTGCTCCATACATGCCAGTTCGGAGTTTTCCTCCCCAGCATCTTCAGCCAAAACGGCGAATTTGCTGTTTTGGACAAACTGTGGACCAGCCCCCCTACTCTTCTGTCCCCTACTCCCCCTCTTGACTGTCACAAACCTTCCTCCCTCATTAGCCTCCACTGCCCCTTCTCCTCCCCCCACTCCACTAGCCCCTGCCAGTGGTTGCTCTGCGAGCCTCCTTTCCTGCCCCTCGTTTGCCGATGCTCTCAGTGCTGCAAGTTCACCCCTTAGAGTCTGCAGCTCAGATTCCAAGATGAAAACCCACCGACATCTCTCACATGTAAATACTGCATGGAACTGCTGCTCCAACACCACATACATGTGACAAGACACACACTGAGTAATACCAGCAAACCCACTCATATTTACACTGGGTACTTACAGTCTCCCAAATGTAATTCCTCACCAACACCTTTTCAGTTTTAAACGCCTTAAGGTTTTTAACGCTGCTTAACACTTAATTCACATGCAACACTTCGATCACATGCAACACTCGCTAAGCAGCTCCCACACTCGCTTGCCTTCACAAGTGTAAGATTGTATGGCATCAAGGCCCAGGGAGTGCGTTATACTCATGTACAATGCCTCTACATCTAGCCCCACCAGGATACAGTCCGAATCCAAAATTAAACCATTGATTTCCCTCAATAAATGAGAGGTGTCTAATATAAACAAATCTAATTGTGACACCAAAGGTTGTAACACCACAATGTTGTAGCAAATACGACTACTGGAGTCACGTGACTTTACCCTTAAAAGGACGTAATTTCCGGTCTGCCGGTCTCTTGACAAAGCCGCAGGTAGCTTCCCCCTTTCTCTTGAGGATGATGCTCAACAGTGGAATAAGCGGTTGTGACATTTGGATGTGAGCACGGAGCGTTGAGTATTCGGTGTGGGAGGTGATCCATTACGGTCAGTACATTTTCTCTCTTGAACAGCGGCCTGCTACAGCGTTGGATGAACATGATTGCATAGCGATTGCTACACCACCAAGGCACTGTGACTCTGATGTCCATTGGATATACATAAGTGACAATCTTTTTAGCGCCTAATGTTCATATGACACAGTGTGAAATATTCTGGGCACCAAATATTTAACCCCACACCGGCTCCGCCCCCACATACCGCTATATATCATACTACTCACTAACCTTACGGGATTATAGGGATATTGGGATCCCCACCCCCCAAGCAGAGCTGCTTATTTTAAATGGTTTTAGTAATTTTGGCATGGTGATAATAAATATTGCTTTTTAATACAACTACTTTCGTATGGCCTTGGTTATCTAGCATTGTTCATTTGCATTTGGAGGCTAATTCCCATATCGGTGTGGGTAAATATGGTAATTTAAAATAAATGTGGACACCTCCATTAATGCGGGCTATAAATTAGCCATTATTAATTGCATGCTCCTTGCTGGGGTTAAATAGGTATTTAATCAGCCAACCTTACCAAACAACCAGATGTTTCAATGTATGGCCACCTTAAGACAAAGTTGATGGACATGTGTCTAATATATTACTGTGGTACTGTACTTTTTACCCCTTCAAAAAACTGTCCTAGTCCTACATTTTATGTAGCACTTTCAACATAAATCATTTAATTCTCTTTAGAATAATGTCTTACAAAACTGGACTTAAATATGGAAAAACAAACTTATAAAAGTATATTTAAACAGACATTTCATAAAATAATAACTATACCAATTATTTAAGGTTTTGTAAGGACTCACAGTGATGGTCTAGTGGGCGGCTGGGTCCCCCGCCATGTCTCCGGCGGGGACGCCCGCCGCATGCGTCCTTTCGTCCCAGTGTCTAGTCGCTCTATGGCGCGCGCACCGGCGCTCTTCCTGGTTTGATGAAGTCACGAAGTTCAAATAGTATAAAAGGGGAATTCAGTGTTCTGCAAACTGCCTGTTGTTAGGTTCAATTTACCTTGTTCCTGGGTGCTTTATAACTTGAATCCTGATTTATCTACTGTGTTTTGACCCTTGCCTGCCTGTTTGACCTCTCCAATCCTGATCCTACCTGTCTGTGACTATTCTGACCTCTCCAATCCTGATCCTTTGCCTGTCCACTGACTATTCTACATTCTCCAATCCTGATTCCGGCCTGTCTGATGATTCTGTGCTTGTGCTGGCCTGGCCTGCCTGTTCCTGGTGGTGTTCTTCCTTCAAGTATCCTGGTGAGACGATCGTGCCCCTTTGCTCATCCAGAACCATTAGCTTAGCTCCTCTCTCAATTAAGACCTGGCGGCATCCATTTAGCCGAGGGCTCCTCCTGAGGTGAAAAGCGGCGGTTAAAGGCAGAAGTGAGAGCCGAGACCAGGGAGCTTAGCTTGGGTTCGGGATATAGGGTGCCGAACGTGACAGGTTTAAGTCGTTGCTTTGTCTCAATACAACTTTATTTTTCTAGATAATTCTATAATTCTGTTGAATACTGCAGCTTTATGGTAGCAAAGGCAGTCTGGAACAGCTAAGCTGCCTTTCATTTTACTCCTATGCAAGAGAGCTGTTCTGATTTTGAGAGGATGGTGTATACAACTAATAAAACATCTCCTAGAGGTGAAGAAATTATTATAGAGTGTAAACATTCTGTACAAATTTTAAAAAGTAATGATGATATAAATGTTATTTATATGTAAAGTTACAACAAATGTTGCTTACATAGCAAAACAAAGAATCCTATCAAAGTATGTTACTATGAAGTTTAAAATAGCCAATAACTATTAGTTTTGAATCTATTTTTTTTAAAATATGGATTTGAATTTACCCAAGGGATACTTACATGTTATCTACCTTTGTATTTGCAATATAATTTAGGGGAACATATATGGATTGTGCTTGATGGACCTGTGGATGCTATATGGATCGAAAACTTAAACTCTGTTTTAGATGACAACAAGACTCTTACTCTTGCAAATGGAGATCGCATTCCAATGGCTCCAAACTGTAAAATAATCTTTGAACCTCACAACATTGATAATGCTTCTCCAGCAACAGTTTCAAGAAATGGTATGGTGTTCATGAGTTCTTCAGTTTTAACCTGGAGTCCCATCCTTGAGGTAAAATGTCCATATATAAAGTTAAAATATCCTCGTGTTATGTGGCTAATAGTTCTTTAATGTTTTAACTCAAATTATCTGTCTCTTTAAAGGGAGGGTAAGTTCCTCTTACATTATTTAATTTCTGGTATAAACAGCTGAATACAACTGAAGACTTTTTTTCAGTTGCTTTTTATTTTTGAATATTGACGTTTAAAGTTTTATTTTTCATCTTCTAATTCCTCCCTAGTGCAGACCTGGGGGAGAGAGTGGGGTCATTGATACTGTTAACTGTTATAATTCCATATTTAGTTTATACATTTCTTATCTTTGGCCCTGCTGAGAATGATCCCTGACTTCCAGTAAAATGAGCTGCTCATGCAAGACTGTCACGCTCTCACTGAAACCAGTGCAGTAGGACAGCACAGTCTTTGCTCTAACAAAATACGGACCATTAACAATGTAGGATGCAATGTGCAAAATGCAGAAAAAGGCTGTACTTTACTTTTTTTTGCACCTTGCACACTGTGTCCTGCATTGTGTAACCAGTGGCATGCCCCTAGAATTGAGTGCTGACTGCAGTTGCTTGGTCCAAGATGAGCGGGGGGATGGCAAGGCACATAAGTGTCACCCTGCCTACCCCCCCCCCCCCAACTTATGGGTCATTCAGATGTGCAAGTTAGGAAGCATCAGGATTTTTTATCTGGTGCTCAGTGTAGAGACCAGCAGTCCCCAAGGTGCAAGTGCTAGGTATACTAGCACTAAGGGGCTTTTTTGTCCTGGGGATTTAACATTTGCCCCTAATGTCTTCATTTATTCCTGCTTTTGTAATTGCAACACTAGCCTTCCTGTAGTCCCTACCACTCAAACCATCACTTCAAAGTTTAAGAAGTCATTACTTGACAGGGCATAATTCCTGGCAACTTGAAACTAGTACTGTATTCCCAAGACCAGCTGCATAATCTATGCAAGGAAGCAATAACATAACCCTGCTAGATATGGATGTAACCCTGCTTAGCTTTGTTAAATTAATTTTTCAGTATAAAAATAAAAACTGGGTAAATGGAGAGGCTGTGCAAAATAAAAAATATTTTTAATATAGTTAGTTAGCCAAATATGTAATGTATAAAGGCTGGAGTGACTGGATGTCTAACATAACAGAACAGAACGCTAGTTCCTGCTTTTCAGCTCTCTTGTTTTCCACTGACTGGTTACCCTGGTGACCAATCAGGGACCTATCAGTAACTTGAGGGGGGCCACCTGGGCCATAACTGTTGCTTTTGAATCTGAGCTGAATGCTGAGGATCAATTGCAAACTCACTGAACAGTTGTGTCCCATGTGATCCCCCTTCAAGTCACTGACTAACTCAGAGTTAGCAGGGGCAATCCTGGCCGCTCCCCCGCCTGAGGCAGCAGCAGTTGCTGCCGCCCTCCCCTCCCCCGTGCACTAACCTTTTTGCGCCTGAGGGGGTCCAGGGGGGTCCACGAGGGCGGCAGAGAAGGCCAGGACGCTAGCGCAGAGAGCCTAACTGCGCTAGAAGAGCTGAATTTCCGGTTTGAAAACCCGGAAATTCGGCTCTTAAAGTACCAGGAGCGGCATTTTTGCCACCCCTGGTACATAGTTGGTCGCTGCCGCCTGAGGCAACAGCCTCAACTCGCTTCATTGGCGAAGCGCCCCTGAGAGTTAGAAAGCTGAAAAGCAAGAAGTAGTGTTCTGGCTATTATGTTCTTTATACATTACATTTTTGCCTAACTAACTATATTAGAAACATTTTTATTTTGCACAGCCTTTCTATTTATCCAGTTTTTATTTTTACACTGAACTGTTCCTTTAAGGACAACTCTGAACTGGCATGTATGGAGAAAGCCAAGTCCCAGAGCACCCTGCTTGCGGGGCAGTCACTCTAATATGGGATAGGGAGGGAGTGTTAGGAATTACAGGCTATAATAATACAGGTATGGCATCTGTTATCCATAAACCCATTATCCAGAAAGTTTTGAATTATTGGAAGGTTATCTCTCATAGACTGAAATTTAATCAAACAATTCAAATTTTTTTAACTTATTTTCTGTAATAGTAACACAGTACCTTGTACTTGACCACAACTAAGATTTATTTATTTTGGAGGCAAAACAATCCTATTGGGTTTAAATAATGTTTAGCAGATTTTAAATATGGAGTTCCAAAGACCCCTTATCCAGAAACCCAGTTATCAGCCCCCCCCCCCCCACACACACACACACACACTGGGAGCCTAGTGATTAAAAACAAAAACACACATTGGGTTTCAGATGTTTTTTTCTATTTGTTCTGGATCAACTTGTAGTTAGGCTGCTTTCAAAAAAGGTTAAACACTGGGAGCCTAGTGGTTAAAAACCAAAACACACAATGGGTTTCAGATGTTTTTTCCTCTTTGCTCTGGATCAGCAGTTGGGCAGGTTTAAAAAACTTGATGGATACTTTTTCTACTTTATCTAAAATATTACTATATTTCTGAGGGTCGTATTTCACTCTTCACTCTTTCACTTTATCTTATATTGTTTTCCTACCCAGGGGGTCTTTGATTTTTTACTTACAGCCCGAATTTATGCTGTTCAGCAGGGTGATGCCAGTGCAACCTGGTTGGATAATTTATAGCCCTACATTATCCTAAAGCTCATACTACTTCCTCTTAGCTAGGTAGTTGGTAGACACCCCCCTGTGTGGAGAATAACTTACATAACAATAATTTAAACAGGCCCTCCCTTTTTGCCATGTTTATTTTTTTTAACTGAATATTTGCATTTTGTTATAGGGATGGTTGAAAAAACGGTCCAAACAAGACGCAGACATTCTCAGAAAACTGTACAGTGCCTCATTCTCTGAATTATACCGGTTTAGTGTACAGTCATTAGAAAACAAGATGGAGATGGTGGAGGCATTTATCATCATGCAAAGCATCAACATGTTGCAAGGGCTTATTCCACCTAAGGTAAACTTTCAGTTCAATAAACTTCCGTACATTGCTCTTCTTAACTGTTTTGACACTAGAATTTTGTCTATTTTTAGGATCAAGGAGGCGACATAACTGCAGAACACTTAGAGAGGCTCTATGTATTTTCTTTAATGTGGAGTATTGGTGCTCTACTGGAGCTTGATGACAGATTGAAGATGGAACAGTGGCTTCGCTCTCATGATAGTGTGCTTCTGGATCTTCCAAAAATCTCACCAGGAAGTGATGACACAATGTTTGACTATTATGTAACCACAGAAGGTAAGTAAAACAAGGAATACATAGTAAGTTTGGTTTCTCTTTATTATTTTTCATGATTCTCAAGTATGTAGTATGATGCAAATTAACAAATCATTGTCTAATCTAAATGTAAGAGCATTGAATTATAATTTTGTATTTATATTCCACCCATAAGATGCAAAATGATGTAGAATGAACTACCAAAGTTAAACTTGTTATAAATGTTCCTGTCTTTCATACAATTCTAGGTGAACTGTATGATCATTGGTATGTATGTATGGCTAATGAGTGATTTGTTCAAAGAAATCAGTGTTAATTAGCCAAAATGATCTTCCATTAACCCAGTTAACCTCTGATATACATGTCTATGTTATGAGTGCATCCTTGAAGTATTTCCTAGGACATAATAGTTCAACGTTAGTAGTTTGATGTATTTTAGTTTTATCTAACACAACAAATGTTCAACAATAATTAAAAATATAAACTTTAATCTGAGAATCCACAATTTTTTCAGTAACTTTTATCTGCCTCCCTCTCTCAGCAGAATTGCTTGCTTGCACTGTTTCTCTGTCGCCTTTTATACCCCCTATTTATTCCAAAGCTGTCTCCTAGACACACCTTACTGCTTTGTGCTTCTCTGCTCATTATTCTGCTTGTTATTTCATATTAGTTTTGCTTTTGTTTCTTGCTCATGTTACTACTTTTCCTACTTTTGATTTTGTTTGCTTCATCTCCTCAGTACGTGTTGTGTGTCTCATTGCAACAAAGATCCTGCATAGGTCTCCTCTGCCCTCCCTTGACATCACAGCAGCTGAAACACAACATTTTTTTAATGTTACATTTAGTCATAGTTTGTTCTGAAACTACAAAAACCAAGATTCTGTAATCTCTGTGTGAGTAACTGTGGTTAGATTTACATTTTGGATGGGATGGGAAATACTTTAGTTCTCATGGCTAGAGCATTGTGGCACACTGCTGACAGTGTAATCTATGATACTATAGCTTTTGACGATTTTACCTCCTTTCTCATCTCCTCCATTACCCAGTGCTCTTCCCTTGTCAGATTAAAATTTGGGGACTTTAGGTGCAGTTCTTCTTATTTGTATTGCTGGACTGATCTGGAAAGGAGGTGTAAATGTAGAGGGTGGTTTAAAATCAGATGATTTTAAATAATATTAATTTTCTGATAATACCTCATTTTCACCTAACAAACTTTCCAGGTCAGTCAGTAGATGAGTAGATAGATTAATTATATGCAGGCCATCGATCTATTCTGGCTTTTGTGTCATGGTTTCACTTGATAGTTTTCTCTGGAAACGATATGCCCATTTCCCATGATCTCTCAGCACTCTTGGTTCTTTGATCTGTATTATTTTGTGCCATATTCTACATCTGTGTCTTCTTTTGTAGTGGGTTTCCCTAAAGAACTTGCAGATGACCAAGCGATATTGTCTAAATCGATATCATAGTCGGTATTTGCCTTACAGTATTTTTAGATGGGATTCTAGGTCTTTTGGAATATTTAGTTATATTATGCCACTTGTATACTTGCTTCCTTAGGTAATCATAGTTATCTCCGCCAAATTTAGATTTCTTCAGTTCCATAGTATTTTTCATATTTGTCCAGATCAGTCTGGAGTTTACATGCAAATATCACCTATTGTGGCTGTGAATTCTTGTTTGAACTGGGCGACCATCTGCTGCACATTCATCAATTAATTTGTAACTTGCTGATAAGAATTTGCATTAATTCATTAGAAAATTTATGAAGAACCCTTTCCCGCTTATCTTTTGCTTCAGTGATTAAGATACTTGATGGATATTTGTGTACCCTCAGTCCACGTGGGACCATTTCTCTTTCTATATAGCTTTCCAAAGTTGAGATGTTACAGTTTTTTTTTAAAACTTGATGCAGTTTGCTTTTAAGTTGTTGAGCTGGATAAACACCTGCCACATTTATAACTTTGATAGCCCATGAGGGTTCGCAGCCCCCCATTAGTCTTTGCAACACTTTATTTTTTTAAATGTTATAGTTTCTGTGGAATATTTGTTGACTTTATAGTATAGTTAAAGTTTATTAACCAATTAGTCATCTTTTAATGATCTACTGTAGTTTTTACTATAAAGAGAAATGTATACCTTAACTCCAACTTTTGTAATATAATAATATTTAATACATGTTTTTACTATTGAATTATTAAACTACTGTATGGTTTTGTTTGTAGAAATAAACCATATAGCAATATAAAACAGAAAACTACTGAGTAAACTACCAACACCATATCCTATGGGGGAACTGTGTAATTGTTAACCCATAGGAGTTAACCTAGCTGTTGCTGAACTATACCCTCTGCCAAGTGATTCTTCGCCAGGAAGGATTGTGATTATCACTAAGTGGCAATAGTTATACAGTGGACCAGCAAACTAAAGTAACAACACTATCAGCCACTGATTTGGAGAGGATTAATTCACAAGGGCCCCAACGTGCACAAATCATTTGGGACTGTGACAGGGGAATTCATAAAGCATTACAGTTGCTTTATACATTACATGATAGTGTTAAACTGCTATTGTTTTTATAATACGCTGTTTGTTTAATATTGTTGGTTACATTCAGATCCCTTCCATTTGCTTCTTTCAAATAATAAAAAGGGATCTTCTTGATTAAACACCATTCACCTTGCTATGGTTAATCTGGGAAAGATACTGGGTGTTACTGAGTGTGCTGGAGTTTCCTATTCATAAATATTGGCTTTACCCAAGGGTGTTCTTCATGAATAATTTATTTTAGCATATGTTTTATTGTCTGGTTTTTAACATGGTTACAGCAATCAGCATCTGCTTCATTTTAAATTCTAACGTGATGCTGATACTAAAAATTTTCTTTTCAAAATATTAATCTACATTAAGGGGCAGATTTATCACAGGTCAAAGTTCGAAGTTAAAAAAAACTTTGAATTCAAAAAGACCAAGCAAATGGAGGTCAATGTTTTTTGGGGTGTAAGTGGGCCGAATTCGGCCTACTTCGAATCGTGCGATCGTACTTCGATCTAAGTTTTTTTAAGTTTGACCTTCGATCTCCCAAACTCTCCAAATTGCCTCCATACAGGTTCTAGGAGGTCCCCCATAGGCTAAAACAGCACTTTGGCAGCTTTTAGGTGGCAAATGGTCGAAGTTGAAGTTTTAAAGAGACAGAACTTCAAAAAAATTCGACCTTCGAATTTCAGCGTTTTTTTCAACTTCGAATCGAAGTTTGACTATTCGATGGTTGAAGTACCCAAAAATTTATTTGAAATTCGAAGTTTTTGACTTCTAAACTTCAGTTCGAACCTTCACTTCGACCTTTGATAAATCTGCCCCAAAAAGTTACCTATAGGTCATGTTGGGATTTACAGTGCAGTGCCTCCACCTAGGGAACAATGAGGAGGTCATCTCAGGGAATTTCCACTAGGACAAATAAACCATACATTTTGCAAATGAAACAGATCTAAACTTTATATAAATAGTAGTGAAAGAACTTGGGCAATCTAATACACAATATACTCCTGCACTGGGGACACATGGGACCTACCTAACTCACTATAAGGTACCTGACTGTTTCTCCAGCACAGTCCTTTTTATTATCAAAGTCCCAATCCTCTAGAAGGGGTTAATAACCACACAGTTCAGTTCAAGTAGAATGTCCCTTCCCCAGAGCTCTTATACCCCAGGTAGCGCTACCTTTCCCAAAAGTACCTCTCCCGTTGGAATTTAGCAGCCGCTCCCAAGTAGCAGGTAAATGCACAAGACCTATCTTCAAATCGGGGCCCCACACTTGTATCTTTGCCAGTATCCTCCCTTGGATGGCTTAGTCACCGGGGTGCTCTCAGAGGCAATCACACTGGAGATCACAGGCAGCAGGATAAATCTCACCAGTGGCACCTTTCTTCTTCTGAGTCTCTAGCAGCTTGGCAAGGAACAGGACGGGCTCTCTCTGTGCTTCCACAGATTCAACAGCTTGGACAGTTTCACAAGACTTGGTTCTGGCTAGATCTTTCACCACACAGAGACCCTGTACAAAAGGCTCCAAAGTCAGGCACTCCCTCTCTCCCAAGGATGCACTGGGGCGCCCAGCCAATTAGATGGCTCTCCAGCCTGTAACTGGGCTGGATGATGTCACAGACAGAAAAACAGGAGAAGGATTTATCTGATCTCCTACAGAGGTTTAATGATAAATAGATAACATTGTTTTATTAATTCTCTCTGTACTGCAGCAGCTTTCATGATGTTATCTAAATGACAAAACTATGGTTGAAATTCCCATTTGTTCCCAGATGTTTTATATTAAAATATAAAAGCCCAAACTGGAGATTAAATTTCATTAGATCTGTTGATTTGCTTTTGTGCTGATATTTCCCTGCAGTAGTATGGAAGAACTATACCATATTTTACTAGAAACAATAAAATCGGATATTGGATCCCTTATCCTGAAACCCGTTATCCAGAAAGCTGAATTATGGAATGCCTGCCTGCCTTCATTTTATCCAAATAATACACATTTTTAAAGATTTTTTCTGTAATAATAAAACAGTACCTTTCCTTGATCCAAACTAAGATATAATGAATCCTTATTGGAAGCAAAAAGCCTATTGGGTTTATTTAATGTTTACATGCTTTTCTAGTAGACTTAAGGTACACAGATCCAAATTACATAAACCGTTATCTGGAAAACCCCAGGTCCCGAGCATTCTGGATAACAGGTTCCATGCCTGTATATAGTTCATTTTTCATAACTTTAAATCCATGTGCTAAACTGGTTTGCAGTTTACTGAATGAAATAAGTACCTGCTTTGAATTCTAGAACAAACAGATTAATGTGTGGTGCTTTTTGATCAATTGCCTTTTGTTTTGCAAAAAGTAATGCATTTCTTTAACTATCTTTAAGGAAAATGGATGCACTGGAACACTTCTGTAGAAGAGTATGTTTATCCTTCTGACAGCACTCCAGAATATGGATCCATCTTAGTCCCCAATGTTGACAATGTCAGAACAGACTTCTTAATCCAGACAATAGCTAAACAAGGAAAGGTAAATGATGGCAAGTACTCCACATTTCTAAGTATATGGGATAGTGTTTAGATAAATAGATTTTGTTGGCTATAAGGCTATAGGCTATAGGCTTCTTCTCTTTTAAACCAAACACAGATTTTGTTGACTGTCTAGCTATATCCAGTTAATTTTACTAGTCCTACAGTCACTTTCATTGGATTCATTTAACTCCAGTATTTCAAAATGCATTTTATAGGGACTATGTTCTAACTTTCCATTGATTGGACACCAAGTTGACAGGCATTAGAAATGATGGGGCTAAAACAAGGACTTGGCTAATGCTTCTGTATAAATTAATCACAAAAAAAGTTTTTATTCCTTAAATATTTTAGTTATAAAATGTGGTGCATAAGGGTGTGATCACATTATTCTTACAGACAAAACATTAGAGCCTCTGTACTCACCCAAATCAGTATATTAAAGAACACTTTGTGAAGAAATCTACTTTGAGCATGGGTAATCGGAGGCAAACAAATGTGACAAGGAGGACCAACCTCATATTACGTTATATTAATTACCTTAGTTAAGTAATGAGATGTTGGACAAGCAGATGTTGGAATACTTTTGGCCATATAGTATTGTGTTTATATATATATATATATATATATATATATATATATATATATATATATATATATATTTCAAACGTATGCACTCTGAGCCAGTCTTTTGCTAATGCGAGTGCAGGGTATATATATATTCTGGAAAATGAACCAGGTTGGTTGCTGTCAACTGCAATTGTGCGTGTAATCCAGCCCTAGATTCCTTTTACCTGGCACAAACAAAGTAGAGCTTTACATTTTATTTTGTTTGTTCTTATGAGCACTGTTACAATTATATTAAATTATAATATTTATTTATACACATTTCATCCACATATTAATAATTTCTTTCAGGCAGTTCTATTAACTGGAGAGCAAGGCACAGCAAAGACAGTCATTATTAAGGGATTCATGTCAAAATATAATCCTGAGAGCTATATGGCAAAAAGTTTGAACTTTTCTTCTGCAACTACCCCTTTGATGTTTCAGGTATTATATTTACAATATAAGTTATCAACTATATATCTTACAAGGAAGCCAAGCAGTAAAAAAAAAATCAGTGCCGTCCATCTTCTGTAGTACTGTGGGTCAGAATGGAAGCCAGTGTTAACCAGTCCCAGTTTTTAAACCACACCTACTTTAAACCACACCCATATTATCACAAGAACTTTTAAGACCATACGGACATTAATGATGGTATCACATCAAAAAGTCAGATTAAGACATATCCTTAAATCCATATGCCTTCTCCTCACAGCACAGCAAGCCCCAGCAAGTAATGAAACACATTTGGGACCAGGCCTGGGCTGACAATCTGTCAGTTCAGGCAATTTCCCAAAGGGCCTCTCCATCTACCAGTGAAATGCGCCGCTTCTGATTTGCGGGGTCTGGGCAGGGGTAGAGAGACTTACAGCATGCACGCTGTGATTCTCCTTCACACACACCAAGCAGCACGTGTTCCTCCCTCCTCCTAAGATCAGTTAGGGAAAGGCGAAGTCCTTCTGATTGGCCAGCAGACGGGTTAGGAGGTGTCAGAGAGTTCCCGTGCTGTTTCACGAAGCTCCTAGGAGAGGTAGGGGGGAGGTAGGGGTGTCTGTGTGTGTCTCTGTGTGTTTGTCTGTGTTTGTGTGTCTCTTTGTGTGTGTTTGTGTCTGTGTGTCTGTGTGTGTGTGTGTTTACATGTGGGCTGCTTTGTTTGTTTTTTTGCCCAGGCTGCTTTTTTCTCCCAGTCCGGCTCTGTTTGGGACCACCTTACATTTACAAATGCTTACAAACCTTCAGAACAAACTTCCCACAGACATCATAAGGCAGGCAGAGTATGGCACACAGAGGCAGAGAAGAGCAGGGCAAGCAGATTAAGGCAGGTAAAGACAAACTGATCAGGACCATGCAAGTAATCACACAAGTAACTGACCATGACCACTCCTACAGTTTGTCTGAGGTTTAAACAGGTAAACAATGCAATGTGAAACTGGAGTGTGAACAGTGTAAGGGTTTACAGTCTGAATCTAAAGTGTGAACAATTAAGGGTTGTACAGTGTGAATCTAAGGTTAGGACAATTCAGGGGTTTACAGTCTGAATCTGAGGTGTCAACAGTTCAGGGGCCAGTTAATCTCAGTACTGATAACTTTTAAAATTTACACAAGATAATGTTATTAAAATGTAAACATGTTTATAATATTTTAATAAAATAATTAAATACAATAATAATACATAGGCATGTTCAAAGGTTTTATACGTATGTTTATAGTACATTTCTTCCTTTTAAATAATGTATGCCTACCTTTACTGAAATGCATCAATATCATGTGATGTATAATCTGTGTACATATTTTTTTTTTTTAAAAATATGCAATCTTTGTTTTGTACATAAACCCACTTATGTTTTAGAGAACAATTGAGAGCTATGTGGATAAACGCATGGGAACAACTTATGGACCTCCAGCAGGAAAAAAAATGTGTGTCTTTATTGATGATATCAATATGCCAGTTATTAATGAATGGGGAGATCAGGTAAGTTAGTGGTAATATTGGTATTTTATCCCTTTTTTGGAAATAATGAGAACAGAAATAAAAATGCAAAAATTATGGGGACTCCTGGACTCCTGTAACACAACAACCCTCAGCGTATAAAAAAATAACAACATAAATAGTTACTAGTTAGATAAGGGTGGGGATTTTGTCAATAATGCTTACAAGGTAACCCAAACCATAGTATATCACTCTTCAGAGTCAAAAAATTTTTTAGACCAGCCAGCACTAGCAAAACCAGCCACCACTAGCAAAACTTGTTACAGTTTTTACTATTATAATATAAAAAAGTACTATTTCAGATTTAGTGTAGAGTTTTACTATTTCTGATTTAGAGTTTTTTAAGGACTTTTTATTTTGACCAAGAGAAAACTGTTTGATGTTGTACACAATAGTTGCATTATTATTATCCAACTATTGTCTCTTATCTCCCAGGGTTCCACAACTGTTCAGCAAAAGTCAATAATTCAGATGAGAGACTGAAAGGAAGTAGCTAGACCCTATGTTAAAAACGCACACACACACATATATATATATATATTTTTTTTTTCAGTCTCCACAGAGACCTTTATCAAGAAAACAACCAGACCCCAAACTAAATACCCCAGTGAATATAATGTGTATTTGGTGCCAAAATATGTCACTGAGATGTCATCATTTACATATACATATACAAAGCAAAATTTTTTAAAAGAGCATTCATAACAAGTGTCATGAAAGTGAACTGTGTTGTGACCACCACAGCCAGAGTAAGTATCATATTCACTTCAGGAGTATTCCTGACAGGCAAGGTAAGATAGTTTGCAAATTAAGCAAACTAGAGATCCAGTCCAGGCAGACGTGTGCCTTACCTAAGTAGCCCATGATGACGGCCAGGGATCAGATCTGTCCAAGACCTGCAATAGTAGTGAATGGGTAACCAAGGCACCACATGTATACTAGTGCATCAAGTAAAAGCAGGATGCATCATACAAGGGACTAATATCTATTGAGGAGAACTGTGTCCCCACCAAAACCATGTGCTGACTCTTTAGAGGAATATAATAGGGCTATACAGTATCTAAGTGGCTTAGAAACAGTCACATGTATTGGTATGAGTATAGAAATTAAAAAGCTCAAAGCCATACAATGTTTATATCCATAGGAGCAAAGCCATACAAGACCCTTAATATTTCACATCTTACCCCCAGCTATTAAACACTACTCTCCAATACGCAGCATGCACCATAGTAGTACTGAATGATGGCGATTAAAGGAAACAATTGAAATGAACAGTAACACCAAAAAATTAAGTGTTAAGTAATTAAAATATTATGTATTGCTGTATTTTGCTGGTAAAACTGGTATGTTTGCTTCAGAAAAATTAAAATAGTGTATATAAACAAGCTACTGTGTAGCCATAGGTGGCTATTGAGACAGAGCTAAATGGCACAGGTTAAATAGCAGATAAGCTTTGTCAAACACCATTATATTCTACAGAGCTTATCTGCTATGTTACCTGATACTTTTCTCTTTTTTCACAATAAATAGCTATGCCATGGCTACACAGCAGGTTCTGTATAAAACTATAGTAGTATTTCTGAGGTAACCACACAACTTTTTCTAGTGCAGGGTAATAGTACATCATATTTAAATTACTTTGAAACACATTTTATGTTACTGTTCCTTTAATGGAAGAGTCTCATTGACATCAAGTATATGACGTCAAAGTGACATATTTTGTCAAATACAATTATTCACAGTTTATTACCTTGTTAAAGGCTTCTCTGAAGACCCAAACGTTGATCTAATTAGATAACAATTGTGGTGAATCAAGGGAAAAATATATATTTGATGAGTAACATCACCCACTGGAAAGTAATGTGAGGGTATTGCGTCAGGTAGAGAAAGGAGGTCGTCATACTGCTCTCTCAGCCGATCATGAAATCTTCTAACAGGTGCTTCGGCCAAAAATAAAGCATTGGGCTCAACATGAAATAGTAACTTGGATGCCCATTTAACAACATTCTCATTTTAGTGGTTTTTGAAACCACAAATAACTACTTTTCTCACA
>NC_054381.1:75897997-75945497 GCF_017654675.1 Xenopus laevis | reverse complement strand
GTTACAGAAAACCCAAAAATCACCTCCAAAGGCCTGCAAGAGCTTCTTCTTGATGGTGTATCTGTACATCGTTCTATAATTCAGCGCAATTTGCACAAAGAACATCTGAATGGAAGGGTGATGAGAAGCCCTTTCTGCACTCACGTCACAAACAGTCACTTGTTGTATGCAAAAGCTCATTTAGACAAACCACAGTCATTTTAGAACAAAGTGCTTTGGACTGATGAAACAAAAATTTAATTATTTGTTCATAACAAAAAGTGTTTTGCATGGAGGAAAGAGAACACCGCAGTCCAATAAAAACACCTGCTACCTACTGTCAAATTTTGTGGAGGTTCCATCATGCTGTGGGGCTCTGTGGCTAGTTCAGGGACTGAGGCCCTTGTTAAAGTCGAGGGTCGGATGAATTCAACCCAATATCAACAAATTCTTCAGGATAATGTTCAAGCATCAGTCACAAAGTTGAAGTTGTGCAGGGGTTGGATATTCCAACAAGACAATGACCCTAAACACACTCTGAAATCTACAAAGGCATTTATGCAGAGGGAGAATACAATAATCTGGAATGGCCCTCACAGTCCCCAGACTTGATTATCATCGAAAATCTATGAGCTGATATGAAGCAGGCTGTCCATACTCGACAGTCATCAAATTTAACTGAACTGGAGAGATTTTGTATGGATGAATGGTCAAAAATACTGCCATCCAGATACTCATGAAATGCTATAGGAGGCGTCTAGAGGCTGTTACATTTGCAAAAGGAGGCTCAACTAAGTATTGATGCAATATCTCTGTTGGGGTGTCCAAATCTATGCACCTGTCTAATTTTGTTATGATGCATATTGCATTTTTTCTGTTAATCCAATAAACTTGATGTCACTGCTGAAATACTACTGTTTCCATAAGTCATGTTATATATTAAAAGGAAGTTGCTACCACAAATCTCCAAAGAATTAAGAGGGGTTCCAAAACTTTTTCATATGACTGTAAGTAAAGAAGCGTAAGACCCAAGTTAAAAAAATATCTAGAAGTTACGTTTACATAAAAACCCTTCACAGTTGCCATTGTTCATTGTATGTTTTATACATCATAGGTATGATGATTTTTATAGGAATGAACTAATGAACTAAAAATGTAGGATGAATTACTTTTTTTGACATTATTGTATTCCTTTGTATCAATTGCTTTGCAGTATACAACTTTTTTTTTTTTTACAGGTCTTGATAAAGCTATGGAAACACGAATGCAAACGTGTTATTGCTGATCGTTTTACAACTGCTGAGGATGTTGAATGGTTTCATAAAACACAACTTAAACTAGTGGAAGACGAGTTTTGTCAAGCCCAAAAACCAGCAGACTTCGCAGTAGATGCTTACTTTGTTGACTTTTTGAGGGATGCTCCTGAAGCAACAGGTATAGACACTGTAATGGGAAAGCAAGACTTTTAATTTTGTTTAGTAGTTTAAACAAAATAATGCTTGCTTATAAGATAAAAGACACAAGTATCATTTGGAATACATGGGACCTGGAGTTTACATACTAAGGGATCTTTCTGTAATTTGGATAACAATATTGTAAGGTTATATACTGTATACCTATACTGTATGTATTCATGCAGTTCAGTTAGGATCAAGTACAACGTACTGTTCTATTATTACAGAGATATAGGAAAATTATGGGCCTTCCCATAATTCACAGCTCTGTAGATAATGTTTTTCTATAAGGGATCCTATAGCTGTACATGAAAAGCAATATTGATTTCATATGATTCCTTTTTGAGTACCCGAAATTTTAAAATTGATGTATTAAAAAACATTTATTTTTAAATAGGCCGGGAGGGGGAAAGGACTATTAAAGGTAAGTGGATTGCAAGGTTAGTCACAAGGTATTGAAATGTCTGCGTACAAGTTTGCGTTTAGCTCTAAAAAGCTGTAGATATGCATTAAGAGGCATCATTAAAGGCTCTATCAATAAAGCTTGTGTAAGCCATTTCCCAATTTTATCAAGCCAGCTGTTTGGAAATTAACAAAATTTGCTAAAACTCAGACATCACTTATTACCACATTGCTCTGGAATCTAAAGGTCAATGCAGATTGGGTGGAATATGTCCAGCCATTGATTTTAACCTACATCTTCAAGAAATGTATTATACACCCCCCTTGTCATAAGCATATACAATCCCAGAATTAGATTTATAAATTGGGTTTGCAATAGTTTGAAGCATGGATTCTTGTCTTTAGATCCTTATTGCTGGTGCAGAGGCTTTAAGCATTCTTTGGAATAAATGTATGTAAATACTAATTCTATAGTATTACTTACTACACAAATGAATACTATAGCTTCTTGCAGATATGTTCTTTTGGTATCAATAATCATAATAAACTGATTGGTTGCTAGCACCCTGCTCTGCACATAATAAATGAACCCTGTAGTATTTTATTATTTTTTTAAATTCTTTGTAAGCCCTTTTAGTATGCTTTTTTAAAAAAAAATTGGCTGTAGTAATTGTGGCACAGGGATAGCAATAGACCCAGCCTAATGTGATGAAAGTTATGTCCCCCTCTTTAATTGTAATAAATAGAGCCTTTTATGATTTTCTACTACTTGCTTTAACCACATTGGGTTTGATTCAATTCATTGCGATAAATTTTCGATAAATGCAAGATGTCTTTACCTTCTAAAATGAATGTGCAATTTTACCCAATTCAATTCATTGTGATATAGAATTAAGTAATTTTTGCACATTCAACTTGCAAAGATGAAGGGGTAACAGTCATGCAAATAATTGGAGATGATTAAATCATTTACACAGTGGATTAGTGGGAGCCATTGAAATGGAAATTATTAAGAATGATTTGTGATGACAATTGTTGAAAGGCTGATTTAGGATTTGTGTGGATATGTTTTAGTTAACTTACAAGATGTTAATATTTTAAACACATCTATATATTTTTGAAGGTTTGTCTTCATAGCTTTAGAATGTGACCAATAACCCAGAAGACAAAATATATTTACGTTTGAGGTTGAATAATATAGTGTTATTGGCAACTGAATAAAAATTGGAGTTTGTGTTAGGCCCTTTCCAATTCAATTTGCAGTCTGCTGTTTCAAACACTGGATGGTTGCTAGGGTCCAAAAGAAATAAAGTGATGTAGCACTAGTTGTTGTTGTAAGACCTATGTATATATGAATATAAGATATCTTTCCCGATATATGGTGCCTACTATTGATAACTCTAGCATTTACCAATGACAGCAGTACACACATTTCTTAGTTCATGCCTACTTCAAAGGATTGTAATTAACCCCCAGTTAGATAGTAGATATCCTGAGTTTTTATGACCCAAACTCTAGTTTCTGCCTACTTCAAAGGAGCCCACCCTGTAGTGCAGTGATCCCCAACCAGTAGCTCGCGAGTTACATGTTGCTCACCAACCCCTTGGATGTTGCTCTCAGTGGCCTCAAAGCCTTCCTGGCTTGAAGGCAAGATTTGGTTGCATAAAACCATGTGGACTGCCAAACAGAACCTCCTGTAGGCTGCTAGACCATATAGGGGCTACCAAATAGTCAACAGCAGCCCAAATTTGATACCCCCAAGAAATCTTTGCATACTTGTGTTGCTCGCCAACTTTTTTTTACATTTGAATGTGGCTCATGGGTAAAAAAGGTTGGGGACCTCTGCTGTAGTGAAATAAAATGCAAGATAAGACGGTTAGTTTCCTAACTGATATGCAAACAGGTGGGTGACATTCCCTCTGGAGAGGGTCTTTTACATTTCAAAGAGGAACTGTTTGTACAGTTGTTATTGGTAAAAAGAACATCTAAATAAATTAGCTGGTTTTCCTTTTAAACTTGTCATCAGCCAATCAGAACCATTCCCCATTTTGGCCGATGGCATAGAAACAGTATAACAAAGGAGCTGGTTTTGGCTGATCTGAAGACAGAGAAGGGAGGAAAGAGAGAGAAGGAAGGAAGGAAGTATAACCCGTGCAAACATTTAAAAAAAAAAAAACACTATCATTTGCTGTCTCTGGGCTGGATATTCTCAATAAATCGTTTAATCTCTGGGAACCTTGGTTGCATCATTTACCTGACTGTGGTAAATTGTGGAATCTACATTTCATATCCTTATGGATAATATTGCGGAATACACAACATTTTGGAGCTGTGACCTGGATATAATTTTTACAACAACAACACTAGTCTTTTACTTTTGTTAATGAAATTTACATTGGCATAGTTGTAACTGCCTTTAAAACACTTAGGTGCATGTATAATAAACCAAATAATCATGAAAAGCAAAAATCCATCTAATCATTTGGATAAGATTACCGCTTTCCACGTTGGGTCCGGGTGCTCATGCCTCAGACCTTCAGCATAGTGGAGTCGTTTACGGCCATTTAGTAACAGGCAGGCACCACTCTGGAACATCCATTGAAAGTAGAATCCAAGAGTCGAAAATTCAATATAAAAATATAATTCTTTATTTTACATTACGTCTAAAAGGATAGAGCCTGTCGAGTTCCGTGTCACGCAGGGACACTTAATCATAGGCCTATGATTAAGTGTCCCTGCGTGACACGAAATGCCAGTTCAAGGTGGTATAAGGGAAACTGGAAGATAATGCAAAAGACTTCACTTGGTAAGCGGTTTCTGCTTGAATTCCGAAAAGCAAGCGTTACTGGCACTTTGAATGGGCCGTTAGCTAGCGAGAACATAGGTAATGGAAATATATATTGCTTAATGCGAAAAGTGTTTAGTGCAATGGATTACATAGTGGGCATACAAAAAAGTGCACTTATAATACAAAATGTACCATATCACATTGAATTGAATCAAGCCCATTATTTGGGATAAAGCTTAACTTAAGCATTTATGAAAAAGGTATATGTTGAATATTTATGTTTTTTAAACAAAGAATGCAGCTCTATGGTTTCAATTATATAACCATTCAGAGCCTGTCACATTATTTAGGGGGGAACATAATTAGGTGTACAACTGAGAACTACGGTAGGTTTAGTACAATTTTCCTTTTCACATAATTCTATTTCTGTTTGAGTTTAAAAGGTTTAGAAATTACACAAAACATTGAATATTTTCTTAAATAATTAAGGAGGTAATACACATATTCATTTATTTATTTATTTCCATTTTATTGCTTTTCCCCTTAAACAGTATAAGTTTTATCTTGTGGCCCAGAATGAGTGAGTTCTTTGGTATTCATAGTAACATAGTTAAATTGGGTTGAAAAAAGACAAAGTCCATCAAGTTCAACCCCTCCAAATGAAAACCCAGCATCCATACATACACCCATCCCTACTTTTAATTAAATTCTATATACCCATACCTATACTAACTATAGAGCTTAGTATCAGAATAGCCTTTGATATTATGTCTGTCCAAAAAATCATCCAAGCCATTCTTAAAGGCATTAACTGAATCAGCCATCACAAGATCAACCGGCAGTGCATTCCACAACCTCACTGTCCTGACTGTGAAGAACCCCCTACGTTGCTTCAAATGAAAGTTCTTTTATTCTAGTCTAAAGGGGTGGCCTCTGGTACGGTGATCCACTTTATGGGTAAAAAGGTCCCCTGCCATTTGTCTATAATGTCCTCTAATGTACTTGTAAAGTGTAATCATGTCCCCTCGCAAGCGCCTTTTTTCCAGAGAAAACAACCCCAACCTTGACAGTCTACCCTCATAATTTAAGTCTTCCGTCCCTCTAACCAATTTAGTTGCACGTCTCTGCACTCTCTCCAGCTCATTTATATCCCTCTTAAGGACTGTAATCCAAAACTGAACTGCATACTCCAGATGAGGCCTTACCAGGGACCTATAAAGAGGCATAATTATGTTTTCATCCCTTGAGTTAATGCCCCTTTTTATGCAAGACAGAACTTTATTTGCTTTAGTAGCCACAGAATGACACTGCCCAGAATTAGACAACGTGCTATCTACAAAGACCCCTAGATCCTTCTCATTTAAGGAAACTCCCAACACACTGCCATTTAGTGTATAACTTGCATTTATATTATTTTTTCCAAAGTGCATAACCTTGCATTAATCAACATTGAACCTCATTTTCCAGTTTGCTGCCCAGTTTTACAGTTTAGACAAATCACTCTGCAAAGTGGCAGCATCCTGCATGGAACCTATAGTTCTGCACAATTTAGTATCATCTGCAAAATAGAAACAGTACTTTCAATGCCCACCTCCAGGTCATTAATAAACGAGTTGAAAAGCAAGGGACCTAGTACAGAGGCCTGCGGTACTCCACTAACAACACTGGTCCAATTAGAAAATGTTCCATTTACCACCACTCTTTGTAGTCTATCTTTTAGCCAGTTCTCTATCCAGGTACAAATACTATGTTCCAGGCCAACATTCCTTAATTTAACCAGTAACCTTTCGTGTGGCACTGTATCAAATGCTTTAGCAAAGTCTAAGTAAATCACATCCACTGCCATCCCAGAATCGAGGTCTCTACTTACATTCTCATAAAAAGAAATTAAGTTAGTCTGGCAAGATCTATTACACATAAAACCATGCTGGCACAAACTCATAATATTATGATTTGCTATGAAGTCCAGTATCTTATCCTTTATTAACCCTTCAAAAAGCTTTCCTACCACTGACGTTAGACTAACTGGCCTATAGTTTTGAGGCTGAGAACGGGATCCTTTTTTGAATAGAGGCACCACATTAGCAATTCGCCAGTCTCTCAGGTTTGGCAATCACAGAGCTAAGCTCGCTAATTACCCTGGGATGAATACCATCTGGCCCTGGACCTTTGTTAATCTTAACATGTTCTAGTCTCTTTTGAATTTCTTCATGTGTGAACCATGCATCATTAGTTGTATTACTAGAATTGAGACTGTTAAGAAGGAAACCTTCACTTACTGGTTCCTCATTTGTGTAGACAGATGAAAAATATGAGTTCAGAATCTGCGCTTTTATTTTGTTTTCATCAACCAGCTGACCCCCCTCTGATAGTAAGGGTCCCACCCCTTCCTGCTTCATTTTTTTACTATTAACATATTTAAAAAATAATTTTGGATTTTTTTACTGCTAGCTGCAATATCCTTTTCTATAGCAATTTTAGCTTGCCCTATAGCTTCCTTGCATGATTTATTGGTCTCCTTGTACCTTATAAATGTTTCGGCTGTACCAGCTAACTTGAAAGCCTTAAAAGCATGTCTTTTCTTACCCACCTCAACACCAACGCTTCTATTGAACCAAAAAGGTTTTGCTTTGCAACGACGTTCCTTGCTTACAAGTGGAATATACTGACAAGTATATTTATTAAGCAGCATTTTAAAGACTTCCCATTTTTGTTCTGTGTTTAACCCTGTGAAAAGCATTTCCCACTTAATATGTTGCAGAGATGCCCTTATACTGTCAAAGTTTGCACGTCTGAAATTTAGTGTTTTAGTTACTCCCTTATAGAATTGCTTCTGCAACAGAATCTCAAAGGAGACCATGTTATGATCACTATTCCCTAAATGCTCACCCACACAAATGTTAGAGATGAGTTCAGTATTGTTAGTTATTACAAGGTCCAAAAGAGAGTTATTCCTAGTAGGTTCGTGAACGAGCTGGAATAAAAAGTTGTCATTCAGCATATTTACAAACCTACTAGCTTTTTCTGTCTTAGCAACCCCATTACCCCAGTCAATGTCTGGATAATTGAAGTCACCCATAGCAACAACTTGACCCAGCTGTGAAGCCGCTTATATCTGCAAGAGTAGCTGGGCTTCATACTCGACACTTATACGAGGTGGTTTATAGCATACACCAATGATAATTCTTTTTGTTACCTTTTGCCCAGTCAAAATCTCTACCCAGATTGATTCTACACCCTCACCAGTGCCAGCTATTGTTATTTATTTAGCGCATGGCTTTAATTCAGGCTTTACATACAAACACACTCCTCCACCCTTTTTAATCCCTCTGTCCCTCCTAAAAAGGGTGTAACCATTTAAATTCACAATCCAGTCACATGTTTCATCCCACCAGGTCTCAGTGATACCAATTATATCATAATTTTTAGAGCATGCAATTAATTCCAGGTCTCCCATTTTACCTGACAAACTCCGTGCATTTGCCAGCATACAGCAGAGGTTACTACTTTTACTTTTGAAATTTGCATTACTTAGTGAAGAATTATACGTTACTTTAGTATTATACTGTTTTCCTTGTAACAGAGGGACCTCCTTAGCTGGTAAACTGTATGCCCCCCTCACTCCACCCCCATGACCCCTTACTAACCCCACTGCCCCGTCTACCCTAGCTTCCCCATAATTCTTTATCTCACCCACCCCCCCTTGCCTAGTTTAAACACTCCTCCAACCTCTTAGCCATTCTTTCCCCTAGCACTGCGGACCCCCTTCCATTGAGGTGCAAACCGTCACGACTGTATAGGTTGTACCCCAACGAAAAATCGGCCCAGTGCTCTAGGAACCCATACCCTTCCTTCCTGCACCAAGACTTGAGCCACGCATTTAGCTCCCTAAACTCCCGCTGTTTTCCTAAACTTGCACGTGGCACAGGCAAAATTTCAGAAAAGATGACATTGGAAGACCTTTCCTTGATCTTAGAGCCTAGATCCCTGAAGTCATTCTTTAAGGTCTTCCATCTACCATTTATTTTGTCATTAGTACCGATATGCACTAAGACAGCTGGGTCATTCCCAGCTGTCTTAGTGCATATCGGTACTAAGACAGCTGGGTCATTCCCAGCCCCACCCAATAATTTGTCTATCCGATCAACCACATGCCGAACCCTGGCACCAGGTAGACAGCAAACTGTTCGGTTGTAGCGATCCGGACGACAAATTACCCTATCCACTTTCCTAATAATTGAGTCCCCTTCAACCATAATCTGTTTAGGCCTGACTCTCCTCCCCACCACTACTAGAGAAACTGGTCTCCCGGCTGTTAGAGACATCAGCCCCATCTAGAATTGCCAATCCAGAGTTCATACTCCCATCATCTTCACACAATCTGGCAAATTTGTTGCAATGTATAATCTCCGGATCAGCCTCCATTTTCCTTTTGCCCACCTTAGATTTTCTAACTGTCACCCAGCTAGCTGCCTCAACATCCTGCTGCTGTTCTGTTCCCCCCAAACTATCTGACCCCGCTAGGTCCTGCTCAGTGAGCAAAAGACTCCTTTCAAGATTGTCAATCGACCGCAATGTTGCAATTTGTTGCTCTAGTGCTCTAACGTGAGCCTCCAAAGTGGCAATTTGCTCACAACCACCACAGAGGTAAGCATTTTGGATCTCTTGTTCCAAATCTGCATACATATGGCAGACTGTGCACTGAGTCAGACCTTCAATCTTGCTAGCACTCATTATCCCAGTTATAGATCAAAACAGGAAAAAATAAAAATAAATATATAAAATAAAAATGAGGGTTTAGAACAAAATTTTGACCTAGTTTGAACCTCCTTTAGTTTTCAACTCCGGTGTTTGTAACTCCACTTACAGATCCCCCACTTAACTCCGGTGTTTGTAACTACACTTACAGATCCCCCACTTAACTCTGGTGTTTGTAACTCCACTTACAGATCCCCCACTTAACTCCGGTGTTTGTAACTCCACTTACAGATCCCCCACTTAACAAGCAAACACTTAAGAGAACCTAACACTAGAGCAAGCTCCACTGGAGTGCCAGGGGTTCTATTTATACAGTCTGTTCAGGTGCAACTAATCAAACCCCACCCCCTCAAACGGAGGGAAAACTGCTAAGTAAAGCAGGTTGTGACAAACTTGCTGTAAGCACACTAGCACACCAAACTTTGCTGTTTAGCACCCAAGACAGAAAAAAAACCTTTAAAAAATAAAACCACAGTAGTTAAATATAAACCTTAATATAAAATAGCAGTTAATAAATACTTACTACTTTTTTTTCGTTTTCACGGATGTTGTTAATTCATTTACATCTGTTTGATAGATTGAAGTCCACCTTTAATTGTTCACCTGGCAAGATATATCACTGCTTTGATCATATTACTTATTCTGAAAAGTGTGTTGAAGCAGTTTTGAGCTTTTCTGAAGAAACTGTTAAAAGTGTAATCAAGAACCACTCTTAATTAGGTTTATGTGTCTACACACTTGCAGTGATCTCTGCCTGCAAAATGCTGTTCTCCAGAGACTTGTTTTAAGGTAGTACAAATTGTTACATAACCATTTATATGATAATAATGAGGTCCTCCATGTGGTCCTTGCGGGTCCTCCACTTCATATCATATACAAATCATATTTTACAAGCACCCTTCAGTTTTTCTCCTCATCTCTTTGATGATCTGATTATTATTATGTGAAACCATAAATGCTTAAGTCAAATTTTAGTTGTAATAATAAAAACAATATAGTACTTGCATGCCTTGAATTCACTTTTAATATCAGGTTATAAATACTGGCATTTTATTTATTTTTGCACACTTTATGTCTCTGTCTTTGAAAGAGATTAACTGAGTTTTCTTTAGCTATGTACTTTTGTTAAAAATAAGGTGCATGATTATCTCCAATATTTGTATTTTGTGACAGCAACTATACAGGCTGTGTACACTAGTAAAAATTTCTTACATTAATTAGGCCTCTTGTTGTATTGCTTATAATAGTAATGGCTCAGTATAAAACACTTTTTTTTAAAAAAAGTAGTGGTATTATTTTAACTTGTTTAATAGTCTGTTGTATTTATAGTTGGGCAATAAAACACAATCCAACTGAACTTGCAATGAATAAACTTGAATAAACCTCAAGAAAAACTTTTTAAATGAGAGCCATTGCTATATCATAAATCACATATCAATTATATGAAAATTCTGTTGTATAAGGCCAATGGCACACAGGAAGATTTGTTGTCCATGTTAAAGGGGTGGTTCAACTTTAAGTTAACTTTTAGTATGTTATAGAATGTCCTATTCCTAGCAACATTGCAATTGTTCTTTAATTATTTATTATAGTTTTTTAATTATTTGTCTCTTGCCAGCTTTTAAATGAGGGTCACTGACCCCGGCAGCCAAAAAACGAATAATAAACCATGAAAACCAATTACAAAATGTCCCAGAATATCAGTGTTTACATCATAGTTAAAATTAAATTAAAGGAGAAAAACCCCTTCAAATTAAACATGTAGGATAACTGAAAACTCCTTAATATTGTGGGCAATAATGAAAAATATATTCTACTCCTTTTACTTTGGGCTTAAAACTAATATCTTCAAAAATGGCCTTTTGTTGGAGTTCCCTCTGCTACAGTCCCTGACAGTGTTTCAAATCAAAGGTGGGTGTGTCCTAACAGTCCCTGCATTTCTGGAGGAGAGTTGTCGTCCGTGGTACCAAAGTATTAATGTGGGCCACAAATCTCTCCATGTGTCATTGCCCTAAAGGAGTATGCCTTAGTCTATAGAATAAACCTATATATGTGTGTTTTATAATGTTCTGTGTTTTGTTTCTTGTGTCTGTCCATGTCAATGGTGAATAAATCAGCGATGTTTTGAGTAAAAAAAAATTCTATTAAAGCAAGACTATGGAATTTGTTAATAAAGTCTTGCGTCACAGGAGTAAGTTAAATTTTAACCACTGAAAATTTTTAAGGGAATGCAGATTAAGGTGGATGGTGCAAGCACCTGTTATAGATAACAATGATGTTGATACCGAATAGGCTGTCTTTATCTGAAACAAAACATAATCATCACCTGAGTCTACTATACCACTGGCCCTAATTCATGAAAATGTTTATGAAAAATGGCCACTGAGATATGAAATTCATCAGGTGTGTGTGCATAAAGTATATTATATTAATGTTACTTTTGTCTTTAATGAGTAATTACCCCTGGCATAGCACAGTACAAGGTAAATCTTATTACCTCAATCTTTGTTTTGTAATTCTTGGATGTATGTATTCACATGACAGTCTTATAGCAGGTCACTACAAAGCCAAATGTGCAGTCACCCAGGAGGGCATACAATTTTTTCAGACATCATTAAAAGCTGTGAAACAATTACATGCTTAGTCCTCTTGTTGTGAAAACAATTAGACTCTCAGTTCAATTCACATTCCAGCCAAAAGAGTGTCCTCCACTTAAATATCTGATGTAGAAACTGGATCCCTTGTTGGATCATTCGGAATTGTTTACACATCTTGTGCAATTATAACATACACTATTAACATTGCCATTATAACTTAATACAGGGGAGGAACCTGAAGATGCAGACTTTGAAATGCCAAAAATTTATGAGCCAATTGAATCTTTTAATCAGTTGAAAGATCGATTGAATATGTTTCTGCAAATATTTAATGAGAGTATCCGTGGAGCTGGAATGGATATGGTTTTTTTCAAAGATGCCATGGTTCACTTGGTAAAGGTAAGTATAACTATTACATAATCGATAATGATTTTTATTTCACTTAATGGCTAATTATTAACAATTTACTATAAATATCAGTCTTGAACTGTCAACATAAATAACTTTTAATTTGACATGGCTATTTTTCTGTAATTCCACACTTTGTAGATTTCGCGTATTATTCGAACACCACGAGGAAATGCACTACTTGTCGGAGTTGGTGGGTCAGGGAAACAAAGCTTGACCAAACTTGCCTCTTACATTGCTGGATATAAAACATTTCAGATCACATTAAGCAGGTAATTTAACTAAAGCAGTACCTTAAATGCTACTCAAAAATTGACTTGCACATATACAGTATACACTCGTTGGAACTTGCCCCTATTGCAAACATGTTGGTTTTAATCTTCTTTAACAAATTGCAGTAAAGTACAGGGTGCATGTACACAAAGGTCCCTGGAATTAACACTAGCATTAAAGGAACTGCTTAGTGTAAATATGAAACTGGGTAAATAGATAGGCTGTGCAAAATAAAAAATGTTTTTAATAAAGTTAGTTAACCAAAAATGTAATCTATATATAGTCCGGAGTGATCACATGTCTAATGTAATAGTCAGAACACTACTTCCTTCTTTGCCTCTCTCTAAAGCTGGCCACAGACGCAATCAATGTACAATCGGACTTTCCCATCTCCCGACCTGCCACTAACCATTAAGATCAAAGTCTTACCATTCAGATCAAATAAAGTAGTTAAAGAACAGATGAGCCGATGTTCTGCCCCTGACAGCAATCGTACGATAGTTATATCCGACAAAAGCTAGTGAGTTGTGACAGTCTCCCTCTGAAAATCAGACGATCGGCAATAAACGCAGAGATATTATCGGCAGCCGACAGAAATTTTCTAACCTGTCCAATCGACCAAACGACCGATCTCCGCCGGACGAAAAATGTCGGGACTCTCCACACACTGTCCAAAAATCGTACGAATCCTCGATTCGTACGATCGGATCTTTGCGTCTATGGTCAGCTTTACCTGTTAGCAGTCAGTAACCAATCAGTTACCTGAAGGTCGGCCATATGGCCATATTTGCTTTTGAATCTGACCTGCGTGTTAAGGATCAAATGCAAACTAACTGAACAGTTATGTCCCATGTGGTCCTCTTCAAGTTGCTGATTACCTAAAAGGTTAGAGAGCTGCAATTGAGGGAGTACTGCTCTTTATTCAGTTTAGGTGTGCAGCCCATACAAGCTATTTTGTATATATATATAACTATATAATACACAAAAGCCATAAATATCATAAGTACCCCATGTTGCAAAATATGAGGATATTAGAAGTTACCTCAGAGTTCCATGACCTGTATAAAAACACTCGACCTTCGGCCTTGTGTTTTTATATGGCCATGAAACTCCTCAGTAACTTGTAATATCCTTATAATTTACAAAAGGGGGTACTTTACTCACTGTGTGTATATATATATATATATATATATATATATATATAGATATATATATATGTATGTATGTTTAATTAAAGGTCTTACAATACTTCAAACTTAATGGAAGATTTGAAGATTTTATACCGTACTGCTGGTCAACAAGGCAAAGGCATAAGTTTTATTTTCACGGACAATGAGATCAAAGATGAGTCATTCTTGGAATACATGAACAATGTATTATCTTCTGGAGAGGTAATATTTTATTTAAACTGTTTATCTGTGGTATTTCTCTTCTGCCTTAAGCTTTGGCTTTTAACAACATTTGCTATATTTATATTTAAGGTTTCAAATTTGTTTGCTCGAGATGAAATTGATGAAATCATAAGTGACCTAATCCCAATTATGAAAAAGGAGTACCCACGGCGACCACCAACCAATGAGAACCTGTACGAGTACTTCATGTCTAGAGTACGGCAAAATCTTCATGTTGTGCTCTGTTTTTCTCCAGTTGGAGAAAAATTTAGGAACCGGGCTCTGAAGTTTCCAGCTCTGATTTCGGGCTGTACCATGGATTGGTTTAGTCATTGGCCAAAGGATGCTTTAGTTGCAGGTAACCTTGTGTATTTCAGAACTGGACAACACTCACTTTTTTCAACTATTTTCCTATACACTATTTAGCGATGCCTTTTTCATTTATTTGTTTTGAACCTAAGCAATAGGAAATTCCATTTCTACAAAGGCTCCAATATACAATAATTAAAACCAGCCCTCTTAGCATTTTTATTACTCCACTAGAGATGAACTATGATACCTTGGAAAATAATAATTTTTAATCAGAATAGGGATTTTATGTTTTTTATAGTTTTTGTTTTGTTACATGAAAGGAGAAGGAAAGGTTGAAACTAAGTAAGCCTTATTAGAAAGGTCCATCTAAATATACCAATAAACCCTCAAAGTAGTGCTGCTCTGAGTCCTCTGTCAAAAGAAACACTGCATATCTTTCCTTCTATTGTGTACACATGGGCTTCTGTATCAGACTTTCCTGCCTTTAGCTTAAACCTCCTTGCCCTAGGCAAGAGCATGCTAAGTTTGCTCCTCTCCCCTCCCTTCTCTGCAGTAATCTGAGCCCAGAGCTATAAATGAGCAGGGAGAGACTCAGGCAGGAAGTGAGGTCACACCAAGCGAATACTGCAGCTGCTATCCTAAACAAACAGACAGCTTCTAGAGCTTTTTTACTCTGGTATGGTAAAACATTCTACAGAATAAATATAGCATTCTAGCCTGCACTATTGCAGCTAATCTATTGGAAATAAAATGCCTCTGTAGCTTTCCTTCTCCTTTAAATTAAGACTAAAACTCATTTTAAAATGAAATTGAAAATGTTCCGTTAATATATAATTTAACAAACTTACTAAGTACACATGTATTGTCAAATGTGTGATAAGAACTATTACTGATGAGACTTACAACAAAACATGGTGTTGAATACTTAGTTACCCCTAGTTTGCGTATTTAGTTTTGGGCATGATCAACAGTTAACCCTTCAAGTGCTACATAAAGTAGACTCTGCATTTAGTGGATAAAAGGCTATCGGTGTCACAGATTATAACTTTTGCGTTCTTCAGCATTTCCAGGCAGAGGGGAGACTGTGGTCCTCCTGCCTTTCCAGATAGCACCTTACACAATAAGTGATACATACACACACACACTCACACACATACACACAACTTTTTACACTGACACAATCTTACATTTATACTTACACTTACTTTCTTGGGGGCATCTGGTGGGGTTTGCATACTCACAGCACTCACACATAATCGGACACACATGCAACATGCATATTACCAAGTGTATACTCGCACAAACAATTATTAGCTTATTTTTTGTATTCATTTTTTTAGTCTAAAATATGCTTTATTAAAACGTGAATAACATTATCACTAACTGCACTGTGCATCATGTTTTCTATTTTATTTTGGTAATTTTATTACAGTTTTGTATTGTATTTTCAGTTATGCATAGCTGTTGATTGTTTGTTTTGTGCCTGTAAAATTTAATTAGCCCAGCATAACAAGTGAAACTGAGTTTTTGACTGTTAAAAAAGCAGGTATATATGTATAGCAGAGGATAGAGGTCCCTGCCCTGTAGAACATAAAATCTAAGTAGGAGGATACAGACACAAGTAGGAGTATATTGTGTGCTGCAAGTTACAGTGGTTGACACTTCAATATAAGTACCAGTTTCCAGTTGAGGTGTTTTATTAGATTTTAGTGGTTTTATTGCATTCAGTATTGTTTTTGTTTACTTGTTTTTTACTTGTTTACATTTCAAGTTTACTGTTTCTCTTTGGGGAACTCTACAGACAGCTTACCTGCTGTATATAACTATCACAGATACCGAGACACATGTACAAACTGGTATGAAGCCAAGTTTCTTGTATTAAGTAACTTTATCTTGCTGCTATTTTGTAGTGTCTGAACACTTCCTTTCTTCATATGAAATTGACTGCACTCCTGAAATCAAGAAAGAGGTAGTCGAATGCATGGGATCATTCCAGGATGGTGTTGCTGAAAAGTGTGTGGAATATTTTCAGAGATACCGGCGCTCAACACATGTAACCCCAAAATCATACTTGTCATTTATTCAAGGATACAAAGCAATTTATAAAGAAAAACATGCAGAAGTCCAGACACTGGCAAACAGGTATTTTGAACACACTGTCAAATGTTCATTCTGATTTATTTTTAAAAATAGATTATATCATTGTTTTTTGTTTTTCAGAATGAATACAGGTTTACAGAAGCTGAAAGAGGCATCTGAGTCAGTTGCAGCTTTGAGTAAGGAACTGGAAGTGAAAGAAAAGGAACTTCAAATCGCCAATCAAAAAGCTGATATGGTTTGTCATATTTATTGTGGATCATGTAATACTGTTTGTGATTGTGAAAGGGATTGGGCATCTTCCTAATGCACTGTGTGATGCAGCAAATATGCCATTGGGAAATGAGGAGCACACACTTTCATGTGGCAAGTACCGTAAATACTCGAGTATAAGCCGACCCGAGTATAAGCCGAGGTAAAAAACTTATTGACTTGAGTATAAGCCTAGACACAACTACAGCCCTGTCTCCCAGCAGCGCACATTCCAAAGTGACCCCCCATCGATCAACCAGACTTCTTTGCAAAGTTGAGGGTGACAGAGAATTGCCAAACGGATTACTGTGTGCATTGTCCCACTACCATGTGCAGAGGGTGCTGTGTGATATTGCCATCACTGTTAATCTTTCGGATAACCAACAGAGGGCGCTGTGTGATATTGCCATCACTGTTAATCTTTCATATAACCAACAGAGGGCGCTGTGTGATATTGCAGTCACTGTTATTCTTTCATATAACCAACAGAGGGCGCTGTGTTATATTGCAGTCACTGTTATACTTTCATATAACCAACAGAGGGCGCTGTGTGATATTGCAGTCACTGTTAATCTTTCATATAACCAACAGAGGGCGCACTGTTATTCTTTCATATAACCAACAGATGGCGCTGTGTGATATTGCAGTCACTGTTATTCTTTCATATAACCAACAGATGGTGCTGTGTGATATTGCAGTCACTGTTATTCTTTCATATAACCAACAGAGGGTGCTGTGTGATATTTCAGTCACTGTTATTCTTTCATATAACCAACAGATGGCGCTGTGTGATATTGCAGTCACTGTTATTCTTTCATATAACCAACAGAGGGCGCACTGTTATTCTTTCATATAACCAACAGAGGGCGCTGTGTGATATTGCAGTCTCTCCCCAAGCGAACTGTTGGTATAGGAATGATTAAAAGTGACTGCAATCTCAGCTACTGCCCGCTGACTCGAGTATAAGCCGAGGTAGACTTTTTGAGCACATTTTGGATGCTGAAAAACTCGTCTTATACTCAAGTAGGTAGCCTATATTTTTCTATAAGGGCAATGGTTTTGCTGCCCAGTTGCTTTGGAAATTATTCCCTCCATTCACTTTAAATATCAATTGCCTGAAAGAGCTAGTAGATTTTCTTGACAGACATTTATTCTCAGGAAAATGCACCGTTGCTTTTAGCTTATTTTCATTTAAATGGAATATAGGGTTATTTTGACATTTTTGAAATTGCCCTGTGTATGTATTAGTATCTGCTTTGTGTCTTTTTCTGAAAAAAAAATGTCATGAAATTTCATGTAATTAATGGTTTTGCTGAACAGGTTACATGATCAGTTTTGTGAATAGAAAATGA
Organism: Xenopus laevis; assembly: GCF_017654675.1. NCBI lineage: Eukaryota > Metazoa > Chordata > Amphibia > Anura > Pipidae > Xenopus > Xenopus laevis. Next base: position 75,927,434 of record NC_054381.1, on the reverse strand, counting down.
TAATATATAAACATAATGTAAAAAGCCTGCAAACATTTGTGCATTAGTGTATGTATAAAATGCTGTTTTTCCCCCACAATATTTTACATAGTAAGTTATAAACACTTCTAACAATTCTATTCTTTTCTTCACTTCAAATCATTTTCCTCACAAAAACTAATATAAATGTGCTTTTATGTCTTATGGCACAAGGAATGTATCCTTCAGTGTCCCGAACTGAGGAGCCATTGTGTAGTTGTATTGGAAACCACCTGTCATCAGCATTTGAACATTTTCTAGCTAAACTCTGTCTTTTTGTGCTCACAGTTTGTTTCCATTAAAACTAATCCCAATATTTAAACACTGAAAAACAATCAGAAAAGATCCCTCATCCCTCAATGCGTAAGGGTTTTGGGGTGGATCATTGTTGATTATTAGAAGATAGGGCCAAACCGTCCTGCTTGCACAGTTTTCAATTCTGGGGTGTGTGTTTAATGACAATGTAAACTTGTTTATTGGATTTAAAAATGGACAATTCATTGATGTATATCCTTAAAGCAAATCTTAAATATATTCTACAATAAGCTAACCTTTTTTAACATAGGTTTTGAAGGAAGTCACTGTAAAAGCACAAGCTGCTGAAAAAGTTAAAGCTGAAGTGCAGAAAGTAAAAGACAAAGCTCAGGCAATTGTAGACAACATTTCTGCTGACAAAGCAATTGCAGAAGAAAAGCTAGAGGCTGCCAAGCCAGCTCTTGAGGAAGCAGAAGCAGCTCTACAGGTGGGTTTGATGGAATGTTTGCCTCTGTTTAAGAATACCTTCATCACAAAAAAACCAGAAAGGAAACAAAATAACCAAGTATATACTGTATAGGGGTAGATTAACAAACAATTTGCTCCCTCTGGTGTAAATCAGAGATGGCTTCAGATTTTTTGCCTTCCTCTGGGTCACTTAGAAGTTAGGCAGGTTTTACTTGGATGTAAGGTTTATACTGAGGTTGGGCTTTTTCAACCCCATCTAAATGTTAAGATGATCAAAATGGGCTCTATGATTTTACTTACTGTATATCACTAGGTGAGGTCATAATATTAAAAAGTGACCCCAACCAGGGTTAGTTGCTTACTTTCTTTTGTTTGGGTGGGGACTCTATTTTGTAAAGGTGATATGAATTTTTTATCAAAAGTGTCCAAAACTCTTAAGGCCCACTTTTATTTTTTTGGGTAAATGTTGTAATACATTTAAAAAATTTAGGACATCCTCATTCAACAAGGTGCAGTGCTACCTAGGATTGTTTGCCCCCACTAATCTGGAGGTTGAAGAGATAGAGAATAAGCCCATATACCTCATATCCTTATATAGTCCCCAGAAGACCTCCAATACACCCCACACAGTTATGCCACATGGAATGGTAAGCTTTAAAGAAATTGTACAGTGTAAAAATAAAAACTGGGTAAATAAATAGGCTGTGCAAAATAAAAAATGTTTCTAATATGGTTAGTTAGCCAAAAATGTAATGTATAAAGGCTGAAGTGATTTGATGTATAACATGTCAGTCAGAACACTACTTCCTGCTTTTCAGCTCTCTTGGTTTACACTGACTGGTTACCCTGGCTACCAGGCAGTAACCACTCAGAGACTTGAGGGGGGGGGCACATGGGTCATTTCTGTTGCTTTGAGCTGAATGCTGAGGATCAATTGCAAACTCACTGAACAGATATGTACCATGTGGCCCCCCTTCAAGTTGCTGACTAGCTCAGAGTTATAGAGCTGAAAAGCAGGAAGTTGGATTCTGGCTGTTTATTAGACATCTGTTCACTCCAGCCTTTATACATTACATTGTTGGCTAACTAACTATATTAGAAATATTTTTTATTTTGCACAGCCTATCTATTTACACAGTTTTTATTTTCACACTGAACTGTTCCTTTAAGGGAGTATTCAGAGAAGAGTTTCTTGATGAAATTACTGCACAAGTCAAAGCCTTTGTTTCCAATTTCTTAAAGACTTATATAGTTTTCCCAAATGATGTGAACTATATTAGAGTAACACTTTTTTCTTTTATAGAAAAGCATCTAACAAGACTACAATTATAACAGAAAGGGAGAATGTTGTATATTTTGTATTACAGCAGTATTATAGAAATAAGACAGACCTGTGTCTGTTGATCCTGAACTCTGCACCTCATATGAGCTGAATGCAGCCAGACCCTCGGCAGAAGTGCTTAAATAAGTACTAAGAGGTGTCTGTTGCCCCCCCCCTTTGGTGAATAGCCAGTACTGTATTGTATACTGACCTAGGTTAAATATTTTAATTATGCATGAACTGTTCAGCTGTGTACCTGATACCACTGCAGAGGAGAGTATCAAATGAATTGAATGCTTGGGCCTTAGATGTCCTTAAGTGGTTCCTAAGCAAAACATGAAATATAATATAAACCATAAAATAAATTTTGACTAGAAAATTAGGTTACATTTGGAATAGGCTAATTAATTTCTAACATTAATATTCATATATTCATCCAGTTCTGAAGTATGATGATGATCTTCTTTCTCTCTGTTTTTTTTTAGACAATAAAGCCCACAGATATTGCTACTGTGCGAACTCTGGGGAGACCCCCTCATCTTATAATGCGCATCATGGACTGTGTACTTCTGCTGTTTCAGAGGAAAGTAAACACGGTGAAACTTGACCAAGAAAAAGCATGCACAATCCCATCATGGCAAGAATCTTTAAAACTCATGATAGGAAACTTCTTACAAAATCTTCAGGTATGAAGATAATATAAAAAAAAGAAAAGAAAAAGAATGCTTTGTACAATGGATGGCATTATAAATGGCTTTGTAAATTAATATTTTCATTTTAGCAATTTCCAAAAGACACTATCAACGAAGAAGTGGTAGAGCTTCTGCAACCATACTTTGAAATGCAAGACTACAACATTGAGACTGCAAAACGTGTGTGTGGAAATGTAGCTGGTCTCTGTTCTTGGACAAAAGCCATGGCATCCTTCTATTCAATAAACAAAGAAGTCTTACCACTTAAGGTAAACCTATTACAGACATGTATATGGGGATTTGGACACAATGCAGGATTCATGTCTTGAGCAGGCTTCCTACACCCTGGAGTACCTAAGGTTTAAGGTGCTTTGCTTGCCTTTATCACTACCCTGTGAATGATTCTGTACCATATGTTACTTTTTTGGCAGTTCATTATAAGTTTAACTATAAAATCAGTTAAATGTAGACACTGGATTACTGCTTCTGTTTGGTAAGAATGTTGGAATGCAGAATGTTTTAGTAGCTGGTGCTCGTATTTCTTGGTAAGCATTAAGTCTAGAGCTAGCACACACATTCCCTACTCTAATGAATTATTTTCTTACACCTATTTTGTATTAATTTGTGTAAAAGTATATTGCTCTTTCCTGCAATGAACTGAATGAACTGAAATGAGCTTGTTTCTATTATATTAAATACTAAGAATTAATCAGAGAAATACTACCATTCTAAAGCATTATTAAACAGAATTTATTGAACAGTAGCACTCCATTATATTTCTGGGTTTTTGTGTAGAAGGTTGCCTAAAATTACACCACTGGCACTGGTCATGGTTTAAGCATTGTTATTATACATAGGAAAAATAATACATGCATGCTTTGGATCAAATGCCCTTCTCACATATTCAAGCATAAGTTTGCAGACATAGGCACTTAGTGCTGCAATTTACAATATAATAATATTCCTTAATCCTTTTGTATTTACTTGCTTTTGTGACATATAACTTTTCTCTGTTTTAAAAAATTTAATAAAATCAAGTAAAACCATTATAATCCTAAATGCAGATTAAAAGCTTTTTTTTTTTTTTACAATTTGCATTACATTACCTGTGAAAAAAGAATGATGTAGTAACATGATGTGGTAATGACCCTTAACATAGTTGGCGCTAACGCAAGGATACTATCTTAACATTGTGCGCTTGTCAAAGTAACATAGTAAGTTAGGTTGAAAAAATACATCCATCAAGTTCAACCTTAAGTCTGTATATAACCTGCCTAACTGCTAGTTGATCCAGAGGAAGGCAAAAAAACCCATTTGAAGTCTCTCCAATTTGCCCCAAAGGGGGACAAAAATCCAGTTTCTGAATCAACTTTTACTATAAGCTATATTCCATACCCATGTATTCTCTCACTTGCTAAAAAGCCCTCCAAGCCTTCTTAAAGCTATCGAAAGTATCAGCCAGTAACACTAATTCAGGGAGACAATTCCACATCTTCACAGCTCTCACTGTAAAAACCCCTTTGGAATATTTAGATAAAACCTCCTTTATTCTAATCGGAATGGGTGCCCTCTTGTCAGCTGGAAAGACCTACTGGTAAATAAAGCAGAAGAGTGACTATTGTACGATCCCCTTATATATTTATACATAAGTATCATATCCCCCCTTAAAGTGATACTGAAATTTTCTTTTCAAACTACTAATCTACATTAAAATTACCTATAAGTCATGTTGATCGTTTTTCGCTGATAGTTCTGCTTTTGTAAGTAATTGTCACTTGAAGTTCTTAAACTTGACAGTACAAACAAAGATAATGTAAAGTATTCTCAACTTACCAACCACGGAGAAACTCCCCACAAGTTGTTGCAGCGCTGTTGCTACCCTCATGGGTGTATAGCAACAAGCAACTCGGCACTGATTTTGCTTAAAACAAAAATAAAAATGTTATAAAGGAAGTTTATGTAGTATGGGGCAATTAGTGGTCGTTGGAGTGATTGATATAATTTTGTTTTTTATAGGTGGGTTCCACATTGTGATATGTTATATAGAGATTATGGTATTATAGCACCGGGGGGTTCTGGAGGAACGCCATTTCATTTCTACTTTGTACTGTATTTACTGTGGCTGAAATGACAATAAAATCCACTTCACTTCACTGGTATATGGGTTAAATTCACTTATGGTGTTCTGGTTTTGACGAATAGAGATGCAACTGGCCTCACTTATTTATATATTTTCCATCACTCTATGATTAGTTTGATGTGTATGTAGAACACAGGGACTGGTCAGTCGAATTTCTAGCTGTGTAACAGTAATTTTATCTCTGTAGTTATTGGAAGTAGATGCGGTTAATTGAATCCCCCGACTAACAATAACAGTGTAGAATATTTCCAGCACATTCTATTTCCAGCATGACCCATTAAGTTTATTATAGTATACTAACAAGGAGGGTTCTCAACACATTTATTTTAGGGCGTGGGCAGGGCCATACTAATAAATGAATGGAGCAGCCCGCAATGGGTTAATCCAATGGATTAAAATAATTGAGGAAGTGTACAAATCGCTATATATTTAGCCTTTTAGAGCGGCTGACAGCCTCAGATATATTTAATAGATCAAGCTTATCTGCTCAAGAGTTTTACATAGTAGCAATATTTTGTAATTTATGTGTAACAAAATGCTACTTTGAGCTTTGCTTTTAATCATTTATGTTCTTTATATGTATTAATGTTGATGGATTGTTTTGTGGGGTATATGTTTGTTGAGGTATGTGTAACTAGGGGGTTAATGTATTTTAACTTAACTGATACATCATTGTGCAACTGTTGGTTTCCTGCCAAAAGTGTAGATTTAAGGCATACTTACAATGGTCCAGCACTTTGAGCAAGGACTTGGAAAAAAATGGGTTTATTCAACGTTTCAGCTCTTAGACTCGAGCTGTCATCAGGATGACGCCTTCCTGATGACGGCTCGAGTCTAAGAGCCGAAACGTTGAATAAACCCATTTTTTTCATCACAAAAGACCCATGAGTGCGGATTTCTTTGCTCTGTTGATATTGATATATATGTTCCAGCACCTAGGCATTTCCATTGTTTTCTGAGTGCACCTATCCAGTAGTTTGTTTATATATATATATATATATATATATATATATATATATATATATATATATATATATATATATATATATATATATATATATACATACACACACACACATACACACAGGGCCACATTTACTAATGGTTGAATATCGACCCTCAATATTCGACTGTCGAATGAAAAAACGAATATTGAAATCGAAGGATTTACCATATATACTTCGATTGAACAATCGAAGGAAAAATTAAACGATTAGTGATGGGCGAATCTGTCGCGTTTCACTTTGCTGAATAATTTGCGAATTTCCAGCGAAATTTGCGAAACGGCGAAAATTCGCGAAACGAGACGCGCGGCCTGATTTCGCTGCGCGTCAAAATAATTTTGTCGCGGGCGCATATAAGTGTTTTAACACGCAACGTTATTTTTGACCCGCAGTGCAATTTGATGAAACCCATCTTCTATGGGTGTTTTGTTTGTATAACCTTTTTTCACCTTTGGGGCTACGAATAAAAATTTTTCCCTTAGTTTCAAGCTTTGCAGTCTGTGATGATAAATGAATATGGTATCTTTTGCTTTGTGTCTGAATGTGCTGAATTGGATTGGACTCAATGGGAAGACCAATACACACGCGTGTTTCACTTAGTAAACTGCTACACACATGCCCTGCATTGTTAGAGGACTCCTATCTTGAAACAAATGGCTACCATTTTGCAAGTTTCTTAAACTTTTAACGTTTGTGGATTTTTTTACATTACCTCTGGTCAACTGGTAATGGGATCTACTACTACTCTATATCACTGTTTAACCAAAAAGTACCATCTGTACTTTATATATCTAATAGTAGATTACTAACACAAGTACAAATTATAAATCTGAACAGATTTACTAATGGTTACTAATGGATAGTATCTGGATGCTTTGTATCTCAGATAAAAATGAATAAACCATATGTTTATGTGAATGAACCTTATATTTACATCATGTAATTGTAATGATTCTGAAATACTATGTAATGTAATTTTAATGACTCCGATTAAGAATAGTCATCCAAACAATTTCAAGTACCATGTGAGTATTAGTTTAGTTAAATGAAAAATGAACTCAAAATATAGAGATATAAAAACTTCTTTAATATACAAAATAGCACAACGGTGCTGCTAGGCCAAAAAAGTAATATATTACAGAGGAGGAGGAGGAGGAGCAATGACCCTCTGCAGGGACTCCACTATCTCCCTGACCTCTCCCAGATCCTGCCTGATGGCATTGACCTGGTGGACCAGGGTGACCAGAAGCTCAGTGTGGTCATAATAGGCATTCCCAGTCTGAGTGCCTACACTGAGCCCCTGGTAAGGTGGTGGTGGTGCCTGGTCTGGTGGTGCCGCCCGTTCGGGTAGTGGCGCTACCCGGTGAGGTGGTGGTGCCTGGACAGCTGGCGGTGCTGCCTGGTCAGGTGGCAGTGCTGCCTGGTCAGGTGGTGGCGGTGCTGCCTGGTCAGGTGGTGGCAGTGCTGCCTGGTCAGGTGGTGGCGGTGCTGCCTGGTCAGGTGGTGGTGGTGCTGCCTGGTCAATCTCATCATCAGATTCAGGATCATCATGGATCCACTCAGCTGGCAATGAATGAATTTCAGTTTGAGTAACACAGCAATTGCATTTGTACAGTATGAATTATACAGGATAAGGTGCCATGTTGTAACTAGAGGAAAATTAACTTTATTGTAGTTAAGAAGGGAAACCTATTTATTCTGTTTAAATAAATCTACCTTTATGTAAAGTAAAATTCTTATTAGCCTTGCCACAGGCCTACAGGCCTAAACAAATACACATTTGGGTGTGGTTGGGCAGCATGCCGCCACCCTAAAATCCTCCAGCCCTAGGCGCGGGCCTTGGTGGCCTTTCCACAGATCCGAGCCTGATCAAGTGGCTTTATTGTAGTTAAGAAGGGAAACCTAGAATCTAGCTCTTAAATGGTTTTATTGGGTGCAATATGTCGAATCTCCAGAATATGCTGCTCTAATATCCTGATTTGACTATAGTTACCACAGATGTGGCAATGAGACCCCTGGCATTCACACATTCATACATCTACTCATTCTGCTCTCATTCATTCTCGTCTCTACTGCTGTTGATATCATTAAGCGGAACTCGCTCACTCCTCTCCTCACAATATTGGTAAAATCAAGACTTGTCTGCCCTTCTTAGTTAGTTAATCAGCTAACTAATTTGCTTAATTGGTTTTTTCTCTATTTTCAATTTTTTTGTTTTTGTTTTCATATTAATGCTGTCTACTTGCATTTGTCACCAGCTGACAAGGCTTCAAGAATACTGTATTGGGCCTGTACATTGCTGTATGTAGATTGCCGATTTGTGACATCTGCTGTATTTCTTTGCCATGGTGATCTTTTTTTCATATATTCAAAGGAAAAGAAAAAGATAGTAAGAGCCCCCTTACTCTCAAATTAATTAACTAACTTATTTAAATTATATAGTGAACCAATGAGTTAATAGTTATAAAGTGCTTATAAAGTGCTTGTGCTAATGAACAAGATTTGCTTAGTTTGATTAAAGCTTAAAATAAATAACACAAACAACAAGTTCAGAGAAGCATAATGTTGCTTTTTCTGTGTATTTAAAAAGTGACCAGTGCCAACTTGTTAATTTATGTACTTACTCTATAAGCAATAGATTCAGAATTCCAATAAATTAAAAAGTGCTAGTGCTTAATCATTACTCAGTTGCCAACTGAGTGTGGTTCGAAATAATTAATTTATGCAAGTGCCAATGCATTATCAAATCACAAGGTAATTCGTTAAAAATTTCGTTTTACAAAAAAGGAACCAGGACCAACATTCAAGGAAATTTGAGTAGGAAAAGGTTTCCTTTTCCTACTCAAATTTCCTTGAATGTTGGTCCTGGTTCCTTTTTTGTAAAACGAAAAGGAACCAGGACCAACATTCAAGGAAATTTGAGTAGGAAAAGGTTTCCTTTTCCTACTTAAATTTCCTTGAATGTTGGTCCTGGTTCCTTTTTTGTAAAACGAAATTTTTAACGAATTACCTTGTGATTTTATAATGCACTAGCACTTGCATAAATTAATTATTTAGAACCACACTCAGTCGGCAACTGAGTAATGATTAAGCACTAGCACTTTTTAATTTATTGGAATTCTGAATCTATTGCTTATAGAGTAAGTACATAAATTAACAAGTTGGCACTGGTCACTTTTTAAATACACAGAAAAAGCAACATTATGCTTCTTTGAACTTGTTGTTTGTGTTATTTATTTTAAGCTTTAATCAAACTAAGCAAATCTTGTTCATTAGCACAAGCACTTTATAAGCACTTTATAACTATTAACTCATTGGTTCACTATATAATTTAAATAAGTTAGTTAATTAATTTTAGAGTAAGGGGGCTCTTACTATCTTTTTCTTTTCCTTTGAATAATTGGCAACAGTAATTCACGCCTCCTTTCCTCCACAAGGTAACATTTAAACCTAAAGGACTGCCTTTCTTCCTTGTCTTTTTTTCATATATGTCTGGTGTTGCATATAAAACCAAAATAAAGAATTTATAAAAAAAGAAGGGAAACCTATTTATTCCGTTTAAATAAATCTACCTTTATGTGAAGTAAAATTCTTATTAGCCTTGCCACAGGCCTAAACAAATACACATTTGCTCCAAAATACCAAAATAAATAGGAATCAAGTGGCTTTATTGTAGTTAAGAAGGGAAACCCATGTATTCCGTTTAAATAAATCTATTATAATCTGTTTAAATAATCTCCATTTGACAGCTCATTTACTTGTTATCTAACTTGTCTGCAATTATGACAGTCAGTCAAAGTCAACTGTTCCAATCCTAATTACAGTATTCACTTAAATACATTTTTGCTGTAAAATAGCAAATCATTATAAGATGTTTTTTTTTTAAATAACTCTACCTTCAACCTCCACGCGCAGTTCTTCAACAAACGCGCTGTGGCGCCTTTTCAAGTTGCTCCAGATCTTCTGGAGCTCCCTCAGACTTAGGCGCACGCGGAACTCCCTCCGCAGCCTGCGCCTCAGCCTCTGCCTCAGCCTCTCCATTATACTGCGGCGGAGTGCCTGGATACCTCTCACACCAGGAGGGATATTGTCGTATCCCTCCTGGGGCAGGTACCTGACGAAGTACCGCAGCTGCTCAGTTGTCATCATGCCAGGTCCTGCCATTTTCTAACTGCACTCCTACAACTGTAAGCAAGGGCGGGGCTATTTATAGTGGCGACGCCCATTTTTGACGCGCGCCGAATTTCGTCGCGTGGCGCCGAAATTGATAAATTGACTACTGTAACACTCAAATACATTGATTTTTTAAATAAATTTTGATATTAAGTCACACTATATTTGCTAATTAGGCACTATTAGAAGTAACATTATTCCGCTAGCAATCATGCATTGATTTAAATAAGAGACTGGAATATGAATAGGAGAGGCCTAAATAGAAAAAAGTAGCAATGACTAACAATACATTTGTAGCCTGACATAGTATTTGCTTTTTAGTTGGGGTCAGTGACCCACATTTAAAAGCTGCAAAGAGTCAGAACTTAGAAGAAAAAGGCAAATAATTAAAAAACCAAAAAAAAATAAATAATGAAAACCAAATTAAAAGTTGCTTAGAATTTGCCATACTATTGCATACTAAAAGTTACCTTAAAGGTGAACCACCACTTTAAGGGCTTTGCACTGGATCTATGAATACGTTGTGTAAAGTGTTTGGAAACAAAGGATGGCGTGTGTTCGCTTTGAAGGTTATGAACAGCAAACTGGGACAATACTGCTTGTTGCAAAATAGCAGATGAAGCTGGACATCATCTAGGAATGAAATTCCTCTTTTGGACAGACATAATATCAAAGGCTATTGTGATACTAAACTCTATAGTTAGTATAGGTATGGGTATATAGAATTTTAATTAAAAGTAGGGAGGGGTGTGTGTATGGATGCTGGGTTTTCATTTGGAGGGGTTGAACTTGGACTTTGTCTTTTTTCAACCCAATTTAACTACTGTATGTAACTATGTAACTATCCAGCAAACTGTGTTGTCTCGTTTATTTAACTCAAGGACAAAAGTATTCATAGAGGACAAATTCCATCTAAATTATTGCTTACAGCATGAATTTAAGTAGAGTTTATGGCTTTGTTTGCGTCACCCAGGGTTGCCAGGTTGGTTGGTTTCCAGTCAAATTTAGTGGGCTGATGGTTGGGGCCTGTTTGGGCCTCTGTATAGTTTGAATGCCAGGGCCTATTTTGACTCCCAGACCAGACATGGCTTTGGGGCTACCATTAAAACATTTCCCTTACTTTTAAGCTTTGAACACAGTGATGAATGTATATATGCCATGTTTTGCTTTGAAATCAATGGGAAGAGCAATTCACACCTATGTTTTACTCAGTAACTGCTACACACACATGCCCTCCTTGTATACATTTTTAGAGCACTTCTATCATTTCAAAAGAAAGAATAATGACTGAGGCACAGGACTTTTGACCGCAGTCGTTTCAGGGGTAATAATAGTGTGAATACATTTGCCAACCAAGCAGCAAGCATTGTAATCAACTGTATTAGAGCCAGAAGAATTAAATGAGGCAGGCCTCAACCTGAAGAAATTAGCCCACTAAGCAGCAAAAATAGAAGGAACATATTTAGAAGCCACGTTAGGCCTCAACCAGAAGAAATTAGCCAACTAAGCGGCAAAATTATAAGCAACATATTTAGAAGCCATGTTAAGCCTCAACCCAAAGAAATTAGCCAACTAAGTGGCAAAATTATAAGCAACATATTTAGAAGCCATGTTAGGCCTCAACCAGAAGAAATTAGCCAACTAAGCTGCAAAATTATAAGCAACATATTTAGAAGCCATGTTAGGCCTTAACCAGAAGAAATTAGCCAACAATGTGGCAGTATTCGAAGAAACATTTTTAGAAGCCATGTTAGGCCTCAACCAGAAGAAATTAGCCAACTAAGCGGCAAAATTATAAGCAACATATTTAGAAGCCATGTTAGGCCTCAACCAGAAGAAATTAGCCAACTAAGCGGCAAAATTATAAGCAACATATTTAGAAGCCATGTTAGGCCTCAACCAGAAGAAATTAGCCAACAATGTTGCAGTATTCGAAGAAACATATTTAGAGGCCATTTTAGGCCTCAACGACTAAAAAAAATTGCCGACAATGCAGCAGTAGTATCTCCGAAAGCAGTAGGAGCTTTGATAGGCCCACACCATAAAAAAATTTGCCGACAATGCAGCACAGCAGCAGTACTACTAGGGCTAGTAGCAGGCTGCAGCAGCAGCAGCAAGGGCAGCAGGTGCAGACAGATGGGGAATGGGCAATACTACTGAGGAGGAGCGTATGGGCAGCAATGGAGAAAGGAGGCTAAATCTGTGGAGGAGGAGAGGAGGCTAGTCTCTGCTGTCTGCAATGGGCACTTGGATATCCCCGCTTATCCATGCCTCATTCATTTTAATAAATGTCAGCTTATCCACGCTTCTCAGTGACCACCCCACCTGCGGCACTGAAGACACGCTCTGACAGGACACTGGCAGGGGGGCAAGCCAGCACCTCCAGAGCGTACTGTGCCAGTTCTGGCCACTGGTCGAGCCTCGAGACCCAATAATGCATGGGGTCATCGTCAGGGCGAATGGCATCCTGCACGCTGACTGACCCCATGTAGTCAGCCACCATATGCTCCACCCGCTGCTGGTGGTGGCTTTGGGTGCTGACTGGGCCTGCTGCTGGCCGTTGAGGCTCGAAAAAGCTCTTCCACACACCCATGAGATCTCCGCCCTTGCTGCTGATAGGCCCCCGTCTCTGCTGGGTGTGTGGAGTAGTGGAGGCCTGAGAAGTGTCAGACTGGGGGAAGGCCTCCACTAATTTTGAGCACAGAGCCCTCCTCAATTGACCCATCCTCCTCTCTCTCTGGCTGGGTACTCCCCCACCTTTCCCTTGTACCGTGGGTCAAGCAAAGTAGCCACCCAATAATCCTCTTGTCTTTGATAGAACAGACCCGGGGATCGCTTCGGAGGCAAGTCTGCATATGGGCAGCCATGTAAAAGAGGTGCCCCCGACCAACCTCTTCTCAACTGTCCTCCAGATGCAGCAGGTCATCTGGCTCGACCTGCCCCTGCTATGTACCCTCCCAGCCATGGACAATAGCTGGGGTGGTTGGGTGGCATGTGCCCTGCTCCCCATGCTGCGCAGGCACCCAGTCCTCCTCTCCCTCATCCTCCTCATCGGGCACCATTTCCTCCTCAGCCCCCTCTGCCTGCCTACGGGGCCTACTCTCCTCCTCCTCAGGCACGTCATCCTCCTCTAGCAGCCCATCCAACGTGCGCTTGAGGAGGAACACCAGGGGTATCACATCACTAAGACACGCATTGTCCCTGCTAACAAAGTGTGTCGCCTGCTCAAAGGGGGCAAGTACTTGGCAGAGCTGCCTCATTTGCTGCCACTGCTCTGCATTAAAGTACCCCAAATCTGCCCCCTGAGTACCCCTGGCACTGTGCTCCAGCAGGTAATTTCTGACCACCCAGCGCTGCTCTACTAGGCGCTCCACCATGTAATGCATGGGGTCATCGTCAGGGCGAATGGCATCCTGCACGCTGACTGACCCCATGTAGTCAGCCACCATATGCTCCACCCGCTGCTGGTGGTGGCTTTGGGTGCTGACTGGGCCTGCTGCTGGCCGTTGAGGCTCGAAAAAGCTCTTCCACACACCCATGAGATCTCCGCCCTTGCTGCTGCTGCTGCTAGGCCCCCGTCTCTGCTGGGTGTGTGGAGTAGTGGAGGCCTGAGAAGTGTCAGACTGGGGGAAGGCCTCCACTAATTTTGAGCACAGAGCCCTCCTCAATTGACCCATCCTCCTCTCTCTCTGGCTGGGTACTCCCCCATCTTTCCCTTGTACCGTGGGTCAAGCAAAGTAGCCACCCAATAATCCTCTCGTCTTTGATAGAACAGACCCGGGGATCGCTTCGGAGGCAAGTCTGCATATGGGCAGCCATGTAAAAGAGGTGCCCCCGACCAACCTCTTCTCAACTGTCCTCCAGATGCAGCAGGTCATCTGGCTCGACCTGCCCCTGCTCTGTACCCTCCCAGCCGTGGACAATAGCTGGGGTGGTTGGGTGGCATGTGCCCTGCTCCCCATGCTGCGCAGGCACCCAGTCCTCCTCTCCCTCATCCTCCTCATCGGGCACCATTTCCTCCTCAGCCCCCTCTGCCTGCCTACGGGGCCTACTCTCCTCCTCCTCAGGCATGTCACCCTCCTCTAGCAGCCCATCCAACGTGCGCTTGAGGAGGAACACCAGGGGTATCACATCACTAAGACACGCATTGTCCCTGCTAACAAAGCGTGTCGCCTGCTCAAATGGGGCAAGTACTTGGCAGAGCTGCCTCATTTGCTGCCACTGCTCTGCATTAAAGTACCCCAAATCTGCCCCCTGAGTACCCCTGGCACTGTGCTCCAGCAGGTAATTTCTGACCACCCAGCGCTGCTCTACGAGGCGCTCCACCATGTAATGCATGGGGTCATCGTCAGGGCGAATGGCATCCTGCACGCTGACTGACCCCATGTAGTCAGCCACCATATGCTCCACCCGCTGCTGGTGGTGGCTTTGGGTGCTGACTGGGCCTGCTGCTGGCCGTTGAGGCTCGAAAAAGCTCTTCCACACACCCATGAGATCTCCGCCCTTGCTGCTGCTAGGCCCCCGTCTCTGCTGGGTGTGTGGAGTAGTGGAGGCCTGAGAAGTGTCAGACTGGGGGAAGGCCTCCACTAATTTTGAGCACAGAGCCCTCCTCAATTGACCCATCCTCCTCTCTCTCTGGCTGGGTACTCCCCCACCTTTCCCTTGTACCGTGGGTCAAGCAAAGTAGCCACCCAATAATCCTCTCGTCTTTGATAGAACAGACCCGGGGATCGCTTCGGAGGCAAGCCTGCATATGGGCAGCCATGTAAAAGAGGTGCCCCCGACCAACCTCTTCTCAACTGTCCTCCAGATGCAGCAGGTCATCTGGCTCGACCTGCCCCTGCTCTGTACCCTCCCAGCCGTGGACAATAGCTGGGGTGGTTGGGTGGCATGTGCCCTGCTCCCCATGCTGCGCAGGCACCCAGTCCTCCTCTCCCTCATCCTCCTCATCGGGCACCATTTCCTCCTCAGCCCCCTCTGCCTGCCTACGGGGCCTACTCTCCTCCTCCTCAGGCATGTCACCCTCCTCTAGCAGCCCATCCAACGTGCGCTTGAGGAGGAACACCAGGGGTATCACATTACTAAGACACGCATTGTCCCTGCTAACAAAGCGTGTCGCCTGCTCAAAGGGGGCAAGTACTTGGCAGAGCTGCCTCATTTGCTGCCACTGCTCTGCATTAAAGTACCCCAAATCTGCCCCCTGAGTACCCCTGGCACTGTGCTCCAGCAGGTAATTTCTGACCACCCAGCGCTGCTCTACGAGGCGCTCCACCATGTGCAGGTTGGAATTCCAGCGCGTCGGCAGGTCACAGATGAGCCGGTGGGGTGGCAGCTTATGCTGCCTCTGCATCCGTGCCAAAGACGCGCTGGCGGTGGGGGACCTGCGAAAATGGGCACATACCCTACGTACCTTCTCCAGCATGTCACCCAACACTTGGTAGCTCTTGAGGAAGCGCTGCACCACAAGGTTGAGGACATGTGCAAAGCAAGGCACGTGGGTCAGGTGGCCTAGGTGGATGGTGGCCAGCAGGTTGCGACCGTTGTCGCAAACAATGTTACCTGCTTGGAGCTGGCAGGGAGTGAACCACCGCTGCACCTGAGTCTGGAAGGCAGCCATGAGCTCAGGTGCAGTATGACTCCTCTCGCCCAGGGAGAGGAGTTGCAACACAGCCTGACATCGCCTGTGCTGCACTGAAGCGTAGCTGCGGGGATGCTTCAGGGGTGGCTCATCCATAGTGGAGGAGGAAGTGGGCATGTGGGGTTTGCCCTGTACCCCACGGGGAGGCACCTGTAGCCTGAGGGGAGCGCCCCGGCTTGCACCCTCCCCAGCACTCATCAGGGTGACCCAGTGTGCAGTGTAGGTTATGTACCTCCCCTGCCCGTGACTGCTGGTCCACGTGTCAGTGGTGCAGTGCACCCTGCCGCCGACAGCATGATCCAGCGACAGGGACACATTCCCACCACCTGCTGGTGGAGGGCAGTGACGGCCTTACTGGCAAAATAATGGCGGCTGGGGATCCGCCAGTTAGGGGCAACGCAAGCCATCAGCTGTCTAAAGGGGGCTGCTTTGACTAGCTGATAGGGCAGCAGCTGCACTGCCAGAAGTTTTGCCAGGCAGCCATTAAGCCTCTGCACTTGGGGGTGGCTGGGGGAGAGAGGCGTCTTGCGGGTGAGAAACTGGGGGAGGGAAAACTGGCGGGACAGGGGCCGCATTGAGGAGGAGGAGGCTGCAGAAGAGGCTGAGCTACACAGTGGGCCCCAGAATCCTCTTCCCTTGCTGCAGGGTCTGGGGAGCTAGCACCTCTTCCCTGAGGAATGGGAGGAGGTGGACAGGAAGCACCGCTGCCCCCCGGTGCCCTGCCACTTTGGTGCTGCTCCCACGTCATGCTGTGATGACGTTTCATATGGGAACTTAAAGCTGATGTTCCCATATGTGACCCTGCCTGCCCCCTTCGAACCTTCTGCCGGCAGAGCTGGCACACTGCTACTGCCTGGTCCTCTGCCTGGCATGTGAAAAAAGCTCGCACTGCTGAAGTGCGGGCCACTGCCTTGCCTGCTGTGGAGGGTTGGGGATGGTCCCCACCCGTACACCCATAGGCTTTGGACCGAGGCGCAGTGCTGCCCTGTTGCCTGCCCCCCCCTAGCAGTGGTCAGTGGAGCCGGCTCTTCATTCTCATCAACAACAAACAATTCCCCCCCTGAACTGCTGCTGTTATCCTCTGGAGCCGGCTCCCAGGGTCTGTCCCTGTCATCGTCCTCCCCCAGACCAGACCCTGCCTCATACATGGCATCAATACCCACATCCAGCATGCTGGCGTCTGACCCCACACCAGCAACCTGCTGCCCTGCCATAAGGGAACCCTGCCCACTATACCCTACTGATGTGGGCTGTGACATGACCGCCTCCTCTTCATCAGACATGAATGCCCCCCCCCATTCCTGCCTGATCATCAAAAAGATCCTGGGTGTCTGGGCCCAAGTCCACCTCAGGATCAAATAAGAGGGATGGGGTGTCATCCCACACTGAGCTAGCAGGTGATGCCACCTCCTGCCGCTCACTGGTGCCCGCTGCAGACGAGGTAGCCTGGGTCAGCCAGTCTACCACCGCCTCTGCTTGCTGCGAGTGTATGGGTCACGAAGCAGTGGCAAAAAAATCTACGTGTGCCAGTTGCCCCACTGCAACCCAAAGCCACCTGCTGCTGTGGCATTTGCTACTGCTGCTGCTGCTGCGGCTGCTGTTGTTGTTGCAGCTGCTACTGTGATGGCAGCTGCTTTGATGGCAGCTTGTGCTGCGCTACAGTGCCCAGACTGGGCATGGCACATGGGCTGGGCTGTTGTGCTGTTGGATGCCCACGGCCAGCACCTCTTCCTCGGCCACCACTCCCTATCCCACCCTTCTTCCCACCACCACCACCCCTCTCCCACAGCCCGTCATATTGGGCAACTAAACTAAACAAAAAAAAATAAAAAATAAGGGGGGGTTTGGATATTTGGGGGAAGGAAAGGAGAAAAAAATAAAACCCTCAACTAAATCCCCTCAGCAGAAGTGTGTACCCACAAGGAGTACACACACAAGCACAGACAAAGACAGTTAGCCCTAAAAAGGGCTATTGGGTATGAGCAGAAGAGGGAAAACAGTAAACTGAAATCCACAACCTCCACTTGCACTGACTCAGAAAAAAAAAAGCCCTCTACACAAACTCCACTAGCTAAATCACACACAGATCTCTCACTATCCTGCTCTCTCTACCTCTACCAAAAACGCCACGAGTAATGGCCGCCTCTGCAGCTCCTTATATAGACAGTGGGATGGCTCACATCTAATTGGCTGCTGTGGGTGACGTTCAGTTTGCGCGGCGAAACGAGCCGCGAGGCGCATTTTTGCCGCAATTTCGCGAAAAATTCACCCGCGGCGAAACGCAGAAATTGACCGCGAATTTAATTATGGCGAATTTATTCGTCCATCCCTATAAACGATTAAATCCTTTGAATCAAACGATTCTTGGCCACCCCAACAGAGATATTATATCAATACTTAGTTGAGCCTCCTTTTGCAAATGTAACAGCCTCTAGACGCCTCCTATAGCCTTTGATAAGTGTCTGGATGGAGGTATTTTTGACCATTCATCCATACAAAATCTCTCCAGTTCAGTTAAATTTGATGGCTGCCAAGCATGGACAGCCTGCTTCAAATCAACCCATAGATTTTTGATGATATTCAAGTCGTGGGGATGTGACGAACATTCCAGAATATTGTACTTCTCCCTCTGCATAAATGTCTTTGTATATTTTAGAGCAGGGATCCCCAACCTTTACAACCCGTAAGCAACATTCAGAAGTAAAAGGAGTTGGGGAGCAACACTAGCATGAAAAATGTTCCTGGGGTGCCAAATAAGTGCTGTGATTGGCCATTTGGTAGCCCCTATGTGGATTGTCAATCTACATTGAAGCTCTGTTTGGCAGTGCACCTGGTTTTTATCTAACCAAAACTTGCCTTCAAGCCTGGAATTCAAAAATAATCACCTGCTTTGAGGCCACTGGGAGCAACATCCAAGGGGTTGGAGAGCAACATGTTGCTCGCGAGCTACTGGTTGGGGATCACTGTTTTAGAGTGTGTTTTGGGTCATTGTCTTGTTGGAATATCCAACCCCTGTGCAACTTCAACTTTGCGACTGATGCTTGAACATTATCCTGAAGACTTTGTTGATACTGGGTTGAATTCATCCAGCCCTCGACTTTAAACAAGGGCCCCAGTCCCTGAAATAGCCACACAGCCCCACAGCATGATGGAATCTCCACCAAATTTGACAGTAGGTAGCAGGTGTTTTTCTTGTAATGCAGTGTTCTTCTTCCGCCATGCAAAGCACTTTTTGTTATGACCAAATAACTACATTTTTGTCCAAAGCACTTTGTTCCAAAATGACTGTGGCTTGTCTATATGAGCTTTTGCATGCAACAAGCGACTCTGTTTGTGGCGGGAGTGCAGAAAGGGCTTCTTTCACATCACCCTACCATACAGATGTTCTTTGTGCAAATTGCGCTGAATGGTAGAACGAAGTACAGATAGATACACCATCTGCAGCAAGATGTTCTTGCGGGTCTTTGGATGTGATCTTTGGGTTGTCTTTAACCATTCTCACAATCCTCCTGTATTTTTTCTTGGCCTGCCAGAGCTAGGTTTTACAGCAACTGTGCATGTGTATGTATATATATATATATATATATATATATATATATATATATATATATAATATATATATATATATATATATATATATATATATATATATATATATATATATGACACATACAAGAGTCCTCTGCACTCAACCCATTATCAATATATTTAAGACAGAGACATTTTGTGCATACTGCTACTGAAAAAATGCCTTACCCTTTAAACAAACAGGGATTGTTTGTCCATATATTGCAATATAGGCTGGTTTTGCCTCCAATAAGGATTAATTATATCTTAGTTGGGATCAAGTACAAGGTACTGTTTTATTATTACAGAGAAATAGGAAATCATTTTTAAAAATTTGGATTATTTGGATAAAATGGAGTCTATGGGAGACCGTAATGGGAGCCATTCCGTAATTCGGAGCTTTCTGGATATCGGGTTTCCAGATAAGGGATCCTATACCTGTGTGTGTGTATATATATATATATATATATATATATATATACATGTATATATGTGTATGTATGTATACAGTGGTGTGAAAAACTATTTGCCCCCTTCCTGATTTCTTATTCTTTTGCATGTTTGTCACACTTAAATGTTTCTGCTCATTAAAAACCGTTAACTATTAGTCAAAGATAACATAATTGAACACAAAATGCAGTTTTTAAATGAAGGTTTACATTATTAAGGGAGAAAAAAAACTCCAAATCTACATGGGCCTGTGTGAAAAAGTGATTGCCCCCCTTGTTAAAAAATAACTTAACTGTGGTTTATCACACCTGAGTTCAATTTCAAAGGTTATAAAGCCATTTCTAAAGCTTCGGGACTCCAGCGAACCACAGTGAGAACCATTATCCACAAATGGCAAAAACATGGAACAGTGGTGAACCTTCCCAGGAGTGGCCGGCCGACCAAAATTACCCCAAGAGCGCAGAGACAACTCATCCGAGAGGCCACAAAAGACCCCAGGACAACATCTAAATAACTGCAGGCCTCACTTGCCTCAATTAAGGTCAGTGTTCACGACTCCACCATAAGAAAGAGACTGGGCAAAAACGGCCTGCATGGCAGATTTCCAAGGCGCAAACCACTTTTAAGCAAAAGGAACATTAAGGCTCGTCTCAATTTTGCTAAAAAACATCTCAATGATTGCCAAGACTTTTGGGAAAATACCTTGTGGACAGACGAGACAAAAGTTGAACTTTTTGGAAGGTGCGCGTCCCGTTACATCTGGCGTAAAAGTAACACAGCATTTCAGAAAAAGAACATAATACCAACAGTTAAATATGGTGGTGGTAGTGTGATGGTCTGGGGTTGTTTTGCTGCTTCAGGACCTGGAAGAAGAACCATGAATTCTACTGTCTACCAAAAAATCCTGAAGGAGAATGTCCGGCCATCTGTTCGTCAACTCAAGCTGAAGCGATCTTGGGTGCTGCAGCAGGACAATGACCCAAAACACACCAGCAAATCCACCTCTGAATGGCTGAAGAAAAACAAAATGAAGACTTTGGAGTGGCCTAGTCAAAGTCCTGACCTGAATCCTATTGAGATGTTGTGGCATGACCTTAAAAAGGCGGTTCATGCTAGAAAACCCTCAAATAAAGCTGAATTACAACAATTCTGCAAAGATGAGTGGGCCAAAATTCCTCCAGAGCGCTGTAAAAGACTCGTTGCAAGTTATCGCAAACGCTTGATTGCAGTTATTGCTGCTAAGGGTGGCCCAACCAGTTATTAGGTTCGGGGGGCAATTACTTTTTCACACAGGTTTGGATTTCTTTTCTCCCTAAATAATAAAAACCCTCATTTAAAAACTGCATTTTGTGTTTACTTGTGTTATCTTTGACTAATAGTTAAATGTGTTTGATGATCAGAAACATTTTGTGTGACAAACATGCAAAAGAATAAGAAATCAGGAAGGGGGCAAATAGTTTTTCACACCACTGTATATGTGTATATATATATATATATATGTACATATATATGTGTGTGTGTATATATAGAGAGTCAAACAGAAGCACAACATTTTGCAATATATATATATATATATATATATATATATATATATATTATATATATATATATATATATATATATATATATATATCGCAAGTTGTGCTTCTGTTTGACTCTCCTCTGAAGAGTGACAGCATGGGATCCTCAAAGCTACTTTCAAAAGATCTGAAAATAAAGATTGTTCAGTATCATGGTTTAGGGCAGTACTGTCCAACTTCTATGGTACCAAGGGCCGGAATTTTTCTAATCTACATGGTGGAGGGCCGATAACGGAAGCCAGTGTTAGCCACTCCCTGTTTTTAGGCCACACCCACTTTCAAACCACACCCATGTTACCGCAAAACCATGTCCACATTAATAGCACACCAAAAACCCAAATGGTTGGTGCTCACTGCAGGGATCAGGGTCAGTACTAGGGGTAGGCAGAGTAGGCGGCTGTCTAGGGCATCATCATTGAGGGGCGCACGTTTTTTCATGCGTTTATTCAATAATTTGTTTCAGTAATCATGGTCACCCAGTTGGGTGGAATCCATCTCCTTCCCCTTCTCCCTCTTGCCGGCAGGTAATAGCTTCTTCTGTGCGGGTGCCCCACGTCGTGCATACATGCTTCAAAGACGTCACCGATGTGTTGGATGACAAAGAGAGGCAGAGAGCTGGCGGCCTGCTTGGTGTGGCTCTCGCTGCTCTCAGCCTTGCACAGTTGCAATGAACTGAAGACATTCTTTCTATTACTGTAAAGTATGAAGCTTCCTGCTGGTACAGCCAGGTACAGATTTGGGGGCCATATGTTTGCTGTTGCTGCTGGGCTAGGCACTGGCACATAAATACTTGGGGGCAATATGATGTGATCAGATTTATTTTTGGCTGCTGATGA
Source organism: Xenopus laevis (assembly GCF_017654675.1). NCBI lineage: Eukaryota > Metazoa > Chordata > Amphibia > Anura > Pipidae > Xenopus > Xenopus laevis. The sequence continues at coordinate 75,905,292 of NC_054381.1, read as the reverse complement.
CACAGGTAAAGATTGGGGGCAATGTGATGGCTGCAGGAGGGCTGTATGATGGATGGCTGCTGAGCTTGCTTGCACAGGTACAGGGGGCAGTAATATAAATTAAAAAGTGTTGTACATTTTCTTGCTTTCTTTATTTAAAAAACATCATGGTAAGGAGGGAAATGGTAATACAGGACAGGGGGGCACTGATTGAAACTCTTGCCTAGGGTGCCGAACTACCTTGTGCCTGCCCTGGCAAGGATGTCACTCATATGTGAAAAAAGTTAAGTCATATTAAGACATACCCATAAATCCATATGCCTCCTCCTCCCCTGTGTTTAATACAGTACCCCAGCATATGATTAAACACCATAAGGGCCACTAACATTAATTTTCAATTGCTAACAAACCACCAGAACAAATGACACACACAGGGAGCATATGGAAGGCAGAGCAGGAGACAGGAATCAGGACCACTCTAATATGTACTACATACAGTGACACAGTGCTGGTGCCCCATTAGCATTTTATATAAGAGGTGAACAATGTGGGCAGTTTCAATCTGGGTCTCAGGTGTGAACAGTACAGGGTTTTAGGATATAAAAAATAGATGTGTCACAAGTGTCAACAATGCAGGGGGATCACAGGTGTGAACAATACAGGTGATAAGTCTCTCTTAATCTCCCAGTTAATCTCTGTAGTGATACCTTTTAAATGTTACATATGGTAAACAGACACAGCAGGCAGACTTTGATGTGGAGGGCCATATAAGGGGGGGTCAATTGGACAGCCCTGGTTTAGGGGCATGCTACAATAAGATATCTCAGAGGTTTAAACTGTAAAGATATAATAAGTCACAGAGGAGTTATGTGACCATATAAAAGCATGAGTCCTCAGGCCGAGTGCTTTTATACAGGTCACATAACTCAGAGGTGACTTCTGATAACTTTATAAATTACCGGTATATATGTATATAATATATGTATATATATATATGTATGTATGTATTTTTGTGTATGTATGTATGTATGTGTGTATATATTATATATATATATATATATATATATATATATATATATATATATATATATATATATATATATATATATAAATACATACATATGTATATATATGTGTGTGTGTGTGTGTGTGTGTGTATATATATATATATATATATATATATATATATATATATATATATATATATATATATAACAAGGGAAAGTTGTGCTCACCGCTATTTTTTAAAAACATTTGGCAGGGGTGCAATGAGGCTGTGACCACAAAATACATATAGTCAAATACAAGAGTCCTCTGCACTCAACCCATTATCAATATATTTAAGACAGAGACATTTTATGCATACTGCTACTAAAAAATGCCTTACCCTTTAAACAAAACAGGGATTGTTTGTCCATATATTGCAATATATTTAAGATGGCCAACTACGTCAAAGTCATCCCATATCTGGCCAGTCCTATGCTCAATTTTATCTGATTCATTAAGAATTCTATTGCTTCATTATACATTTTAAATATATTGCAATATATGGACAAACAATCCCTGTTTTGTTTAAAGGGTAAGGCATTTTTTAGTAGCAGTATGCACAAAATGTCCCTGTCTTAAATATATTGATAATGGGTTGAGTGCAGAGGACTCTTGCAAAGCAGTATATACATGTGGATACAAAGGCAAATGTTGTTATCCATGTTAGGTATGCCCTTTTGTATGGGAGAGTTCTGCTTATACACAGGGTGCGTCCTACTGTTACCCCACTCTGCCACATTATTCTTCTTTTTTTTTTTTTTGCTCAAGAAGGTTTTTATTGAAAAGCAGGTAAACAGATACAAGACATAGGTAAACATGCCATATTCTTACAATCACATATACAGGTTATCACTTTAGTCTTATAGTAACAGGGATAGAGATGCAGGTTACACATAATAATAAACTACACCCTAGACCGTACCTCCCTCCTGGGCTTTGAGCCAGGAGCCCCACACAACTTCATATCGAGGGAGGTTACCATTTTTTTTACATATAACATGTTCTGTATTATGTAGATCTCGGACTGAGTTATACCAGTATTCAAAAGTCGGGGGGTCAGAGCATTTCCAATGACAAGTAATACCTTTTCTAGCTAGGAATAAGACTCTTTGTAGGTACAGCTGCTTATCAGGAGGAATATCATGGGCAGATATAATCCCCAGAAGGCACACCTTGGGATCTTTGGGTACAGGGAAACCTATCTGTTGGGACAGAGTGTCCAATATGGTGGACCAGTATTGTACTAGGTGGGTACAGTCCCACATCGTGTGCAAAAAAGTACCTTGGTGGAGGTTGCAACGATTGCACAGAGGGGATATAGTCGGATGAATTGTATGCAATCTAGTTTTGGTGTAGTACGCTCTATGCAGAATGTAGAGTTGTATTAGCCTGTATTTGTAGTTGAGGGAGACCAGTGAGGGTACCTTTAGGGCCTGAGCCCATTGGGCGTCAGTGAGATAATCTAGGTCAAGGTCCCATTTCTCCTGTGCTTTAATCATATAACGTTCAGCCCTGTGCTTTTGCGTTACCTTGTAGAGTTTAGACACCAGCCCTTTGTGGGAAGTAGCTTCTATAGCTTGTGCCAGCAGGGAACAGCCAACTTGTATGGGCTTGGTTTTGTTGTGCTTGGTCAATGCTGAACAGATGGCACTGTAAGGCAGCCACTGTGAATTAGGAAGGAGGTGTTCGGTTTTCAAAGTCTTAAAAGGTACTGGACTGCCCTCCCCCCATACCTTGCCTAGAACGGCCAAATTCCCAGTTGCCCACACTTTATGGAGCTCCACGTGACGCATCGTTGGAAAAGCTGAGTTATTCGTAATTGGGGTGTGGGGATGCATGGAATTAAATTCTATCTGCCTATGCGCAATAGACCATACTTTCCTTTGCAGATTAAGTATGGGATGACTTCTTGATTGCCCTCTGGGGGAGCCTCTGGCTAGTAGGCCCTGGAATGGCGTCTCAAATTGTGGGGTAACTACTGACCAAAGACGCAGGAGGCTCACATCCGCAGTATGGGGAAGCAACTGCCTGCAATGGGCTAACTGGGCTGAAATATAATACTGGAACATGTCTGGAAATGCTATTCCCCCTGCCTGTTGTGGGAGTCTTAAGATGTCAAAGGAGAGTCTACTACGGCCATTCCCCCATATAAAGCTTCGGAGAATGTTATTGAGAGCTGTAAAGAATTTTTTTTCAATCCAAATCGGGGAATGCCAAAGGGGGTACTGTATCTTTGGAGTGACCAGCATTTTGATCAGTTGTATGCGGCCCATTGGGCCTAGTGGGAGCTTCGCCCATAGGTCGGTCTTGTTTTTAGCCCAGGCAAGCAAGGGTTCCACATTGTGTAGGTAGTACTGTTTCACCGGTAGGGCGACCTGTATACCTAAGTAGGCAAACTGTTCCACCAACTGCAAAGGACAGTGTGCGAGGTTTTCAGAGTCGGTCAGCGGGTCTAAGAGGAACAGGACCGATTTTGAGGGGCTAACACACAGCCCGGAGAGGGCACCAAATTGGGCTGTAAGATTGGTCAAGGTAGTAAGTGAGGAGCCCCTGTCCCCCAGGTATATCAGTGCATCGTCTGCGTAAAGCTGGATTTTTTCCATCTTATTCCCTACGCTAAGGCCAACTATATCCGGGTGAATTCTCACTGCCTGGGCGAATGGCTCGATTGCCAGGGCAAACAGCAAGGGGGACAGGGGGCACCCCTGGCGAGTACCCCGTCCTAGGCTAAAGAGGGCCGAGGAGTTTGCATTCACTCTAAGAAAAGCAGTAGGTTGTGCATACAGTAGTTTAACATACATAGTAAACAGTGTTCCAAAGCCCATTATGGACATCACCTCCCAGAGATATGGCCATTCCACAGTGTCGAAGGCCTTGGCAATATCAAGTGCCGCCACTGCCCTCGTCTTACTGTTAGGGTGCGACATGGATAAATTAAGGTATAGCCTTCTGAGGTTAATAGCCGTTGTCTTACCCGGTATAAACCCTGTTTGGTCACACCCCACCAGGCTGGTTATTACCTTAGCTAGGCGATTCGCTAGGACCTTCGCTAGTATTTTTACGTCTGCCATCAGAAGTGAAATTGGGCGATATGACTCACATTTATGAAGGTCTTTACCGGGCTTGCCTATCAATACAATTGCTGCCTCGTACATAGAGGGGGGTAACCTACCCTGGGCCAGTGCTTCCGAGTATACTCTTCGAAGGATAGGGGCCAGGACTCTAATGTGTCTCTTATAAAGCTCCACAGGCAGGCCATCAGCACCTGCCGCTTTACCCTGTGGGAATGAATCAATGGCACTAATGATCTCCTCTGAGGTGATCTCCATGTCAAGGAAACTGCTATGCTCCCCATCCATTTTGGGCAGGCCTAAGCAGTTGAGGAATTGCTGGATAACATCCTGGGTAGCTGTCAGTTTAGAGGAGTATAATTCCCTGTAAAAGGCTACAAGTATGTTTTCTATTTCTAGTGGATCTGTTTTGAGCTGCCCTGTCGCGTCTTGAAGGGCTGTTATAGGGTCAGGGCCCCCCTGATGTTTGGCCATGTATGCAAGCATTTTACCAGCTTTCTCACCGTGCTCAAAGACGTTAATCTTTGAGAAAAGATGTTTACTGTGTGCCCTCTCCCACATGTGTTGTGCATATTGCTCCTGTAATTGTTTTAGGGCCTGTAAATTAGCATCCGACGGATGTCGACTTGCCTCCCAGTCTGCCCCAGCCACTTGAGCTTCAAGCACTGCTGTGGCAGCCCTGGATCTTTGTTTATGGCAGGTGATCTGAGCATTGAGGACCCCTCTAATATATGCCTTAAGTGCTTCCCAGAGTGTAAGTGTGTCAGTAGAGTCAAGATTAGCTTCTAAAAAGGTGTTGATAGCAGCATCCAGGTCCTGCTGATTATTAAGTATATTAAACCAAATCGGATTAAAGGACCATCTCGCCCGGGCTGGGGGCTGGGATAAATTGAGCGGGGTGAGCAGGGGGGGCGTGATCCGATATGCCCCGGGGTAAATACCTAGATGTTTCTGCCCTAGTGGCAAAAGCCGCTGTAGTAAACAGCATATCTATCCTAGATAATACACTGTGGGATGTGGAATAGCAGGAATACTGGAGAACATTTGGATGCTGACATCTCCACAGGTCCAAGAGACCAAGTTCCTGCATAAGAAGCTTTAAGTTGGAGCGCACTCCCGGTATTTGAGAGCCCGCCCGCCTCACTCTATCCATGCTGGGACTCATGACCGTGTTGAAGTCCCCTGCACATACAGGGATGGCCCGGGGGAAGTCTACTTGGTATTTGGCCCACTCTCTGATACAGGTGTCTGCATACGGGGGTGGGATGTAAAAGTTAGCCAGTAATAACTCAGTTTGGCCCACCATGCAATGTAGGAACAAGTAACGGCCTTTTATATCTGAACGCAAATGAAGCATTTTAAAGGGGACTTGCTTGTGGACTAGTATAGAGACCCCCGAGGAGTAATTCGAGTAGGTGGAGTGGTATGCCCACCCCACCCACGGACGACGGAGCGCCAACGTTCTACTCCCCGTGAGGTGGGTTTCCTGCAGCAGGGCAATATGGGTGCTGTTCTGCTTCAAGAAATCCAACACTAGTTTCCTTTTTATGGGGTTATTCATACCCCTGACATTCCAAGAGAGTACGTTAACTGCCATGGAGTCGTGTGAACTTAGCTAACATCCCGGGGTGTCTCGGGGCCCGAGACCCCGATCTGGACATGCCTACCCGCAAAGTAATCGTGCATTCCTGTCTTGAGCATGTGACATAAACAACAGTTATAACATAACATTCGTGAATTCCCCAACAACCCTTTCCCTCCCTTTCCACCATTAAACGCAGGCAGAACTTGTATCCCATACTCAAACTACAAAGTTTCTAAATGCGTTGTTCAAACAACACTGGGGGGGTGTAAGGCCGACTTAGGCCCAAAAGAACCGAGAGGTGGGTGCTAGAGCTCAGGTCGCCCACTCTCCTCTCTCCCGGGGCTAGTGATAGCGCCACAATGAGGTATTGTACCCCTGAGTCTACAGAGAATAGTGCCTTAGGGATCCCCCTGCAAGATAAGAAAAGAAAGGCCGAATACAACCTGCCCAGGGTGTCGTGATGAGTCCTGTGTCCATAGTCCAGCACATCCGGGCGGTACTGTAGCAGTGCTACGAAGAGGGTCTAGTTGGCTAAGGAGAAGCCGGGACCATATGCATCACAGGGGGTCAAAACCGGCACATGAAGGGCCCAGGTGGGATGGCAAAAAAGAAAAGCCAACAGGATAATGGAACATAGGGAAAAACAAAGAAAAAGGCAAAAGGGCCAAAAAACAAACAAAGAAAAAAGTGAGGAACGAGGCGCCGAACCGGCGGTGCTGTGAAGTCGTCACGATGCCCGTCCATGAGGGTCTCTCAGCCGTGGGTCGTCTCAGGGTTTGGCGTTGCGGGAGTCGAGCCAGACGTTCAGATCCTTGGGTGTGATAAAGAAGTGATTAGAGCCTTCAGCTGTGACACGGAGCCGCGCCGGATACATCATGGCGTACTGCAGGTTCTCCGCTCGCAGTCTCCGCTTGGCATCCTGGAACTTGGCCCTCAGCTTCTGGACCTCCGACGAGAAATCTGCATATATAGAGATCCTGGAGTCCTGGTAGTGCAAAGTGTTCTTTTCCCGAGCCAGCCTGAGGATGGTGTCTCTATCCATGGCATTTAGCAGGCGCGCCAGGAGGGGCCTCGGGGGAGCCCCGGGCTGGGGGGGCCGTGAGGGGACCCTATGCGCTCGTTCCACCGCAAAGGTCGCCGACAGTTTGGCACGATCAAATGTAGTCACCAGCCAGTTAGTCACGAACTCCTCCGAGGATCCATCCTGCGCCCTTTCTGGAAACCCGACCATCCTTATGTTATTTCTGCGAAGGCGGTTTTCCAGGTCATCAGTTTTTTGGATACAGGCAGCCATTTCTTTATTCAGGCTCTGCAGGGCCTGGGGAAGCGGAGCACACGTGTCTTCCAGATCACTGATCCTTTGCTCTGCTGCGGTCGTGCGCTCGCGCAGCTTCTGGAGGTCCTGCTTGATAATGGACAGATCGAGCCGAATCTCATCTGTTTTTGTATTAATCAGCGCAGTGCAGGCCTCCTTCGTGCTTTTAATCTCCGTCATAATGTCAAAGAGGGTCGGCTGCTGCACTTGTTCTTGGTCCAGCACGTCGTCCTCGTGGTTAGAGGTTCCGACGCCATCTTGGTTTGCTTTGCCATCCCGGGCATATTTTTCCAGGCGT